>NC_092047.1:3960383-4260961 GCF_003086295.3 Arachis hypogaea
ATGTACGGAAATTATCATCTATGTTTTAATTGTGGTAACATGGAAATATGAAGATCAGAGAATACATGCTCAGAAATATCTACTAAGAAAAATATGTCCTTCTTTGATGTGAATAGTGGGGGTGTGGGAAAATTTGGGCCAAATTTGTTCATGCTTCTGCTTGCAACGATGTTGAGGCAGCTGAGGCAGCATGCAGCAATTGTTGCAATACTTCAGAGATACACGTGTCATGTTTCAGTAAGAAGTAGGAACAATGTCCAACCCAATTTGAAAATATTGTACCCTTGTATCCCTTGATTTTCAACTCCTTCAGACAGACCATTGTGCGGTTGCAAACTGTATATCTCTTTCCGTTTTGTTTGGAAACCATATCATCAACTGAACACCATTCTTGCGCTCTTGCTTCTTTCAGATCAACAATATCCTCCTACTTCTTGGATTCCATTGTCTTTGCGCTTGCCCACGACAAAGGATCTTAAAATCCCAAAGTGTTTTAATTTGCTCATTTTCGGGCATTTCTTTCAAATTTTTCCTAATAATGTAATTACTAAATGGATACAATCAATTAATTCTTACCTGAATTACGTAATAATTTCCTTTTCTTTCACTTTGTAGTTGTAGATAGACTTGTAGCTAAAAGTCACTGCTATGTGTGATACTATCTTCCATATTTTTCAAAAAATCGAATTTGAAGAGGAACATACGAATCACCATGAACTAAATATTGAAATACTGGAATCAAATTTACTGTTTTTACCATCTTCTGCAGGTAGCTTCAGGATTTCAGAAGAATATGGCAGGGAGAAAAGCTGTCTTCCTCTCTATCACTACTTCAAATTCAAGACTGTCCTTTGCTCGGAGAACGCTGCAAGAAGAGTTGCTGCTGAACTCTCCGTAAAGGTAACTATAAACTTGATGGATCTATATTATTATATTTGAAATTGCTCTATATGAATCTAATACCAACTCAAATAGACTTTATAGGGCCTGAAGAGATAGAGAACTACTAGGTCAGATAAGGATCTGATTTCATTTGGATTCAACATTAGAATGTCATTAGGACAGCTTCTGTGGCAGTTGCAACTTGGTGAGCATGTAATACTTTTCTAAAAATTTTTCATTGTGGTATTGTATTTGATATCAAACTTTTCTCAAGCTGAGTTTATCCCTTCAGTTCTGTTTTCAAAGCTAAAAAGGATGGAACAATGTTAACACATCATTGTGTATTTATCAAAGCAGGTTCTGATCATTTTTCTTATGTGAGTGTCTCTCTATATTCCCATTATTAGTGACACATTAAAATGTTCATCATATCATAATTTTATATAAAATTAACGTTTATTAGGAACAGCTTCTAAGAAAAAAGTTTAAAACTTTGCAACAAAATTTCCACAAAGAAAATAATTCCATTGGTCACACAAAAGGCTTGAATGATACTCCTCTCATGCGCTTAGTATACTTTAGCTGGTATTATAAGATTATGTTTGCAAGCTTAATTTGATATTCCTTTTGAAAATTTGGTAACATAAAATGCTAATTATATTATTGGATTGTAACTGCTAGCTTTCAACTAAACTCTCTATGAGGATTAAGCTTGATGATCAATGGGTATTCAATCTTTTTTTTTTGGTCTTGGGGGTATTCATATTTCATATCGCTCTATCTCGTGCATTTCTTGTGGATATCAACTAAAAATAGATTTTCTAGAGGGCCTGAAGATTTTTTTTGTTAATCTAGTTCGGGGATTTGGGCTGACTTTTTTTTTTCAGATTGACATATACATCATTGTACAAAAAATTAATGGAACAAATTCCAAGCATGAGTATTGAGTGCTCATTTTATGTTTGATAGGTAGACAGTGTAAAACATAGTTATTTTTAACCTCTGTTATATTATATAATTAGATGTATGTATAAAATAACGAGAACGCATCAAATTAAATTCAATAAGAAATGACATAAAAAGCAAGAAAGATCTAATTTTCAAGAGGGTCTGAAGATGAAATTCTGAAGTAAATTTTTTTGTTAATCTACTTCGGGCTGGGCTTTTTTTTCAAATTGACACATACATCGTTGTACAAAAAAATTGATGGAACATTGCTTATGGGATGAATTCCTAGCATTAGTGCTCAGTTTATGTTTGATATAGGTAGACTATGTAAA
Organism: Arachis hypogaea; assembly: GCF_003086295.3. Taxonomy (NCBI): domain Eukaryota; kingdom Viridiplantae; phylum Streptophyta; class Magnoliopsida; order Fabales; family Fabaceae; genus Arachis; species Arachis hypogaea. Next base: position 3,962,546 of record NC_092047.1, read on the forward strand.
ACGATGAACCACATCCTTTTTTTTTTTGAAGATTATTTATACAGTTAATGTAAAACATAGTTATTTTTACCATTGTGATATTACGTAATGAATGCGCGTGTAAAATTAATTTATACTGATAATATATTAAAATTAAATTCAATAAGAAATGACATAAAAAGCAAGAAAGATCTAAACAGAGAAAACAGAATTCCAATTACATGTACCGATGATGTTCTAATATTACATTGAACTTGTTAAATATCTTTTTCTTGACAAAGGTATGTTTGTTTTCACTATTACCAACCCAAGTAAATGTTAGGTCCCAAAAATAATAATAACATCAACATGAGCTGCTCCTCACTAATATTAGCATTAAGAGTATCCAGATGCTCATTTTAAATAAAAGCAACCTCAGTGAGCGATAAAATTTGTAGAAGACCGAGTAAAGATTTACTTCATTTGACAAACAAATTATGGACCATCTTGTTATTAGATAAATAAATATTTGTTTCTATGGTTTAATAAACTAAAGTGATTCATCTGACCAATCACCTAATTAAAGATTGATAACTATTACCTTTGTCGTGATTCATGCCACAGTTGAAGCCTTCCTCAACTTGCAGTTTTGTTGCATCTTAGAGACTTAAAAAGATACAATAAAAGTTCAAAACAAACTATCTAAGACTAAGGCATTAAATTATTAAGACAAGTACCATGCATTCTTGTATTAATAACTTAATAATATAAGGGTAATGCTAGGGAGATAAAAAAAAAACAGCCAGAACTTACTTTATTTAGCATTCATTAATTATCGCAACAATTAATATGTTACCATGATATACATACAAAAATCTGTGCCAAAATGCTCTTAGTTTATATAGTAAGTTTCCACAAAGACTAGTAGTGTCAATTGGTGACGCGGAAACAACACCACTTGCAAGAAAGAATTAAAAAATGAGTTAGAGCAAAGCCAATTAAGCACTCCATTTCTATGAATTTCTAAGTTACCTCGGAGACCGATACCGTGTCTTGTTGCTATAAGGAATCATTGACCGCGTCTAAGTATATACCACTTTTTTTGGAAAGCTTTCTTGGTTAGAGTATAATTAAGATCAATTAGCATTATTTAGCATATTTAAATATTAATTATAGGATATGTTATTTTTATTATATCGATTTTTTTAACACTTATAAATACTCTTCTATATTTTATCATGAGGAATGCTAGGGGCCAGCAATTTTGGTGTTTTGTAACCATCAATTGGCCATCAATAGTATTTTTAATGGTGTGAGATTATATCTAATGGTGGAGATCACTCACTTTTGATTTGATGGTTAAGTGCTGGCCAGAAAATACAAAAGTTGGTGGCCTCCTAGACTTTCCATTTATCATTTCACACAACTTAAATACACTCAAACCTTTTCTCTATCGTCCTCTTTTACCTTTCTAACACTTGGTTTTAACTCTCTAGAATTTCTTGATAATGTATTTCTCTAAGAAGACAACAATATTTACATCCAAAAATTCAATAAAAGAATCATTATGATAATTACCGAATGCTGTAATTACCTAATGCACGTTTAAATTTTGGTCGTGCATCAGTTGAAAAATGCTTCCTCAACTTGCAAATCTAATAGCTTTATAGCATCCCTGGGAACTAAAAACACAGAATGTGCATACAAGGAGAAAAATCATCGTTTCTACCAACAGCCACATTTTTCCAACCAAAAACGTGGCCACAAAGTAAGCGTAGCAATTGATACCAAAATACGTGGCTATAGAAAATTGTCCACAGTTGAACAGGTGACCATTTGAAAAGCGTGACCAGTTATAGCCACATTTTTCAGCTTTTCAGTACACTTCTAATTAAAACATGGTATAAGACAAATTTTCTTGTAGTAATATAACCGGAAAAAAAAAAAAAAAGAAAACTGAATTCAATTTGGTTGTACTCAACTTAAGAATATGGATTAACAATTTGGTTGTCTCTACTAGCTAGGAATATATTATTGAAAAAGTAAGGATATAATGGATTATGTTTTACAAATGTAACCTTACTTCATGTATTAGAGCATGAATTCCATAAGTAATCTGCAGGATCAAGCATCATGATCTTAACAATCTTTAATCTGACTGCTCAAATAATTGCATTTATTATTGGTTGCATATTTCACTGTCATTGATTTTTGGTATCAATATTAGTGTGAAATATAATTTTCATATAGATTTGTTGTCATGCAAGTATATTTGCTACTAATTATTTTATTTTCTGAGTAATTACCCAAATCAGTCCCCAAGGATTTTAAAAGTGGACACTTAGTCCCCAAGAAAAATTAATACACAGATTAGTCCCCAAGGTTTTATTTTGGCGGACAAATCAATCCCAGTTCATTTTTCGGGCAAAGTAATTACCAAAATCAGTCCCTAAGGATTTTAAAAACGGACATTTTAGTTCCCAAGAAAAATGAATTGGGGACTGATTTGTCCGCCAAAGTAAAATCTTGGGGATTGATCTGTGTATTAATTTTTCTTGGGACTAAAGTGTTCGCTTTTAAAATCCTTGGGGACTGATTTGGGTAATTACTCTTATTTTCTTTTACAAAATGTACATATTTTCTTTTATTAACCGTACTAGCTATTACCTTGGTTGTGCAAAAGTTTGAAACCTTGCTCAAGTTGCAATTTTCATTTGTTACATCTCTCTCGGAAATAAAAACACGAAAAATGATCATAAACTAAGCATAAGACGTTTGTTTGGAATGCTAAGAATTAGAATTCATTGAAGAATTGAATTTTTTTTATTGTTTTGGAACAATTTAAAATGAATGATTTGAATTTTTTGAGAATTTCAATTCTCATCTTTCGACCAAAAGGGAATTCTAATTTTCAAATTTACTCACACACTCTTTAAACTTGAATTCTATTCTATTAATATATTATAGTCATTTCAAATTATAGAATTGAGTTTCAAATATAAATAAATTTTTTTCTTAAAAGAAATAGAGTTAAATGGTTTCCAAACAACTTCACAAAGGTGCTTAAAGACAGGTACCGCGTGAAGCCAATGTCTAAACACTTAATTTCCACGAAGACTAGTTTCCATTGGTCACGCTCTAGATTTTTTGAATACTTTGTTTCATCCTTCAAAGAAGAAGAAGAAGAAGATAAAAATGAAGTCAACTGCAAAGTCAGCTATGCACTCCACTGCTTAAAATTATCCCCTATTATTGCTGAATACCTTTACCTTGCAGCATTATTGCACTCTCTTCTTTACATTCTCAAAATCCAATCACTCACTCATTCATTTCCTGTTGTTGTGATCATCATACCATGGCTGGACCACTATTTTCTGGAGGTTTAGTTTCTGGCTTGGCCAACGTTGTTCTAGACAGGCTCAGTTCACATGAGTTTGTCTTGGTGTGGGGCAACAAGCTGGTTGAGAGGCTCAGGACTGCTATCCGGGTTGCAGAAGATCTGGCTGCTAACATTGAGCAGGAGCAGTTTGGAAACGAACTTGTGAGAAAATGGCTTGATAGTTTCAGGGATGCTCTCTACACTGCTAATGATTTGCTGGACGATGTGCTCACCAAAGCCGCCACTCAAAAGGTGGTACGTTTCTGGCGCTTTAACTACGTCAATCCTGAAGGTAGCAGACAGTAGTAGATAAGATGCAAGAGGTGGTTGAAAGAATAGAAGAACTTGCGAAAAGGGAATCTAGCCTTGGTCTCATATTTATTCCAACGGGTAGCCCCTCATTGAGATTGAGACCTCCATCCACTTCTCTTGTGAAGAGGAATGTGTTCGCAGGGATGGTGACCAACAGGCACTAATCAAGATGCTCAATGACAACAATCATCATAACTTGTCCGTCATCTCTATGTTGTATGGCCGGGTTGGTAAAACTACTTTAGCACAATGCCTGTACAACAACATGGATGTGAGGATGGAGTTTGATCTAAGAGCATGGATTTGTGTTTCTGAACATTTTGATGTTGTTGACGCTACAAAGAATATTATAAAACGGATCTCTTGGGTGTTTGTAGTCTTGACAGCTTTGATTTACTTCAACAAGATTTGAAGGAAAAACTGTTAGGAAAGAAGTTCTTCATTGTTTTGGACGATGTTTGGAGTGAAGACGCTGACAAGTGGAATAGTTTTATCACCCCTTTTCAACATGGGAGAAAGGGAAGCACTATTCTTCTAACTACCCGCAAGGTAAATGTTGGTTCAGGGATCCAAAATTGTAACTCATACCCTCTTGAGAAACTGTCGGATGATTATTGTTGGTCTATTTTTGCGGATAATGTATTCTTTCCTAAATTAAATGGGAGTTCAGACCTCGAAAGAATCGGCAGAAAGATTGTCGAGAAATGTGATGGCTTGCCGTTAGCTGCAGAAACACTTGGAAGCTTTTTGCGCGCAAAGCATGATGCGAGGGAATGGAATAAAATACTATCGAGTAACATTTTGCAAATTCCTACGATAGAAAATAAGGTTATGTCTTCATTATTAACAAGTTACTATCATCTGCCGACATATTTAAAACAATGTTTCATTTATTGCTCGTTGTTCCCAAAAGATTATTATTTTGATAAAGATGAACTAATCTTGCTGTGGATGGCCGAAGATCTGTTACCACCACAACGGCGGAGAGAGAGTTTAGAAGAAATTGGTTGTAAGTGTTTTGATGAACTAGTTTCCAGATTATTTTTCAGAAAGATTCAATTTCATCACAATTATTTTGTGATGGATGATATCTTGCATGAGTTAGCAATACATCTTGCTGGAGAATTCCATTGCAACTTGGAAAACCTTGGTGAAAATGAGGAGATAAAGATTCAGACTCGGTATTTGTCCTTTGGAATGTTGAATAGTCGTAATTCCATTGCTAAATTGGAAAATCTAACGACATCCTTGTGTGTGGACGATTTGTTTAGCATGGAAAGCATAGCATCAAATTTAAAAAACTTGAGAGTTTTATCCTTTTGTAAACTTGATGTATTGCCTGAAATAATAGGTGAATTGATTCGTTTACGCTATTTGAATCTCTCTTGGACAAATATTAAGACACTGCCAGAGTCGTTGTGCAACTTGTACAATCTACAAACATTAATGTTGTATGAATGTACCAAGTTGACCATGTTGCCTAGTGGCATGCACAAGCTTGTGAAGTTAAGGCATCTTGATGTTAGGAAAACTCCTTTGAAAGAAATGCCGGGAGGAATAAGCAAATTGGAAAACTTGCAATTTTTAAGTAGCTTTGTTGCGGCAAGCATGAAGATAACGGAATCCAAGAAGTAGGAGGGCTTGCTAATCTTCACGGATCATTTGAGATTAAGAAGTTGGAGAATGTTGTTGACGTCAGCCAAGGAAGGAGTGCAAGGATAATAGATAAGACGCACATCGACGAATTATGCTTGGAATGGTCTTCAGCTGCTAATGTGGTTCAAAACACAGAAACAGAAAGAGATATACTGGAGAGCTTGCAAGCGCACGATGACTTGAAAGTGTTGAAAATCAAGGGATACAAGGGTACAACATTTCCAGATTGGTTGGGGCACTCTGCCTTCACCAATATGACAAGTGTATCTCTGGTGTCTTGCAACAATTGCTTCAAGCTGCCTTCACTTGGAGAGTTGTCATCTCTAAAGTCCCTGCGCATTGAAAGGTTTGATCAACTCAGGAGTATTGGCATGGAGTTGTACAAGAACGAAGGGGATCATCATTCTTCGCATATTCCACCATTTCCCTCACTGGAGACATTGGAATTTCATGATATGCCATCTTGGAGGAGTGGCACTTACCTGACTTTGAAACTTTTCCTCAACTCCAGAAGCTTCAGTTAACAAATTGTCCAATGTTGAAGGGCGATATGCTTAATGGCGTATTCTTGAGGATGGTTTCTTCTTTGTCAGATGGTTTGGAAGTTCGCAAACTACATATATCAGAAGTTCCAGAGGGATGGAATCAAGAGATGATACTTAATGGCTATACTTTATCAATTAAGGGATGTGTGTCGGTGGTGGATTCTGCGTTTAAGGCAATGAGCAACAACCATCTAAGTCACCTCCAAGAAATGCACATCTCAGGGTGTTGGTCTGGTTTATCCTTTCCGGGCAATTCTTTACCCAGATCTTTGCAAAAGTTGAAGATCATGGATTGCAGAAAACTGGAATTCCCCCAGCAACAGCCGGAGCAGAAGTATGATTTGGTAGAGCTACAAATTGAAGACAGCTGCCATTCACTTACCTCATTATCATTGGATTCCTTTCCCAATCTCACGAATCTCGAGATATCGTTGTGTCTGAATCTGGAATCAGTTTCAATGTCAGAGCCACCGCACGCTGCTCTTCAACGTCTCACCATCAATGGATGCCATAAATTAGTGTCATTTGCAGGAGAAGGACTGGCTGCACCCAACTTGACTCATCTCAGCATCACATATTGTGACAAGTTGGAGGCATTTCCGAGTCACATGAATACTCTTCTTCCAAGTTTACACTCTCTCTGCATAGGAGCTTGCCGGAAAATCTGTAAGGTGCCAGAGGGTGGTTTTCCGCCTAACTTGAAAGAGCTTGTTTTGGAAGGTAGCGACGAGCAAATGAAGGAGCTATCATGGATGGCCAACTTAGGCGCCCTCACTAAGCTTACTATGGATTTTTCTTGCGTGAGGTCATTCACACAGGTTGGTTTGCTGCCTTGTCTTCCCTCCCTTACCACTTTGCACCTTTGTTACTTTCAAAATCTGGAGACTTTGGAGTGCAACCAGCTTCTCGGCCTCACTTCGCTCCAACAATTACACATTTCATATTGTCCAAAGCTGGAGAAGATGGAAGGAGAAAAGCTGCCTTCCTCTCTCTCACTACTCAAAATTCAAGACTGTGATTTGCTGGGAGAACTCTGCAAGAACAAACATGAACCAATTTGGCCTAAAATTTCCCACATCCCCACCATCGAAGTCAATGGGCAACAAATTTCTGAATAGAGATTTCTGACAAGGTAATACTCTAATCTTTCATGTTTGTCATACCACAGTTAAATTCATACATGCTTAAATGATACTTCTTAACACATATTTTTCTATAAAATTGCATTTAGAGCAGAACAGAAGATATTAATTAGTAATTACCATGAATTAAGAGTTCATTCTGGGTGGTTAAGTGGACTAATATGTTAGGAATCGTAAGACTTGATTTCTATTTTAGCTTCAAGTTGGTACTTTATTCCTCGCCATATTTTACTTCAGGTTGGAGAAATATGCTGGGAGAGAAACTGCCTTCCTCTCTGTTACTACTTCAATTCAAGACTGTCTGTTGCTTGGAGAACACTGCAAGAAGAAGAGTTGCTGCTAAACTCTGTATGAAGGTAACTATAAACTTAATGGATCTATAGGTAGTGATACTTGAGATTGCTCTATTTAGTAACATTTCTTATGGATACCTACTCAGATTTTCCAGGGGCATGAAGAGATGGGTAACTACTAGGGTCAACCTAAGGATCTGCTTTCTTTATGGATTCCACCATTAAAGTGTGCATTAGGCAGCAATTCAACTTGGTGAGCATGTAAGTACGTTTGTAAAATATTCTATTGCAGTATTGTTATTTTTCTCAAGCTGAATTTTTCCCTTTCAATTCTGTTTTTGAAGCTAAAAAGGAAGGCAACAAACTTGATCTCATCCTTTTGTATTTATTATGCAGATCATTTTCCTTTATGTGAGCAAACACTTTTTGGGGTTCCTCTCTAAATTCCCATTAGTGTATTAACCTCATCAAGTGAACGATCGAATGGTCAAATCTTTTCTTGTCTAAGTGGAGATTCTTCACTCATAGTACTTCAATTTCGAGGTGTGGTTGTGATCTGAGCTCTCAAGTCGAACTGCCAGAAAGTCTGTAAACAAGCATCATTGATTTCATTTTGTTGATGTGTATGTGTCCTTGTACAAGAGTTGTATATGTATGCTTATTAGTACTTCTAAGTTTTGAGACATCTTTGTAGCTTTGATTTGGATAATAGTATACCTATATACCTTCCTGTGGGTTTTTTTGATCTCTCACATTGAGAGGTTTTTTCCCACATTAAACTTTGGTGTTCTGTTTTTCTGCATTTTCTTCAATATTTTACTGCTATTAACTATTATCATAGTGTGACTATATTATGTTTGCCTTTGTCAGGTCCATTCCCTTCCCACTATTCTTAGATTGAAGTCAAATATAATTGAGTATATTGCTTATGAACCATAAATATATAGGATTCTCACAAGATTAGAAGCCTAAGCAAATCATATTAAGGTGCTTAATGTTTCCAAATGCACACAAAAGGAGAAAATCTTGGTTTCTAGCTTGGTGGAATATGCCATATAACCTAAGGAAACCAAATTCAATTTGGTTGTATCAACTCAAGAATATTGATTAACAACGCTGCTAATATTTAAAACTGAAAATAATGCATCAACTATTAATTAGCCTAAAATGTTTTCATAGGTGTATACAAGAACTAATATCTTGGCATATACACTTTACTGGAATACAAAAATGAAAGTGAAGAATCATCCTCTTCCAAAAGGGAATATAATTCATTAAGTATTTTCATGGCATTGTCAGCGGTTAAAATGCTTTAAACAAGAGTTGGCTTGGCTGATCAAGAAGATCCAAGAATGACAACAAACATTTTCTTTTAAAAATATGAAAAACAGAAGATCATAACACCATACAAAGTTGAATTTGCTGCATCACTTATAAGTAAGAACTTAGTAATTTACTTCTTACACATCCCCATCCATCATTTTGGGTTTCTACACTGAGTCCCTTCCGCCCAATATCAAATTGTTCGCTCAAACCAAGTTCTGCCATGAGAAGACAAACATGAGTGAGAAATTCTCCTCCTCTTCGGAGTTGCTGAGCATGTGCCTCCCATTCACACTGACTTGCAGCATAAGTAAGCATCTCTATCCACACATTACAAATCACTTCCCATGAAACTCTCTGATCTTCAATCTGTGAAGCAAGGCGGCAACCTTCATGGAGCAAAGACTTGCCAGTCTTTTCCACTCGAAGTTGTTCGAGTGGCTGGTGACACTGCGTGTACATTTGAATCAGCAATGTTGAAGCGCTTGCAGCATCTTTCACCGGCAGCTGCTCACGCTGCAATATCCTTATGGCTTCCCTGAAAGTGTTCCGAACGTGAGTAATCCTGTTGATCCATTTAGGCAGCATGAGTGGACGCAGGAGTAAAAGATACAACATATAATTTGATATTCTTTTGCTCACTTCCCTGTAGTCCTTTTCGGATTCTTCTGTTCTAGAGTGGTAGCATATATCAGTTGCAATATGCCAAATGAGTAAGCTATGACCGAATTCCACCTCAACACTCCAGCCAATATTTTTTATTGAAATGGAAGCATTGTCACCTTTATAAGAGAGCAATTTCTTGAGAAAATTGTAATCAAATCCTTGTTCTTTGTACAGCTCTTGTTTTTGTGTGAGATGTTTAAAGATAAACTGTTTGAGATCAGCATCAGCATCTTCCCATGTCCTTTGCCTGTATAATTCCATCACAAAGTAGCTTCTGAAAAGAAAATCATTTCGAATGCATCTTGTTACCCTCTTCTTCATGCAAAAATTCAACAAGTTGTGTTGAGCTAACTGCCCTGACCACCTTTTCCGACAACGAGACAAAACCCAGCATATGAAATTCTGCAGTGAACTATGCTTGTTGACAACTAGCCAATTCAAAGTCCAATCCGACAAAACAAGGGACACAAATGCATAAAGCTCGAGTAAAAAAGCCCCAATAAATAAACAATATGTTATAGGAACATCAACCCTTGAGTACTCATGCTCATGAACATTAAGGAAGACAACATATGAAGCTAAAGCAGACACTATGGATAAAACACAAAACGAAAAATGAGACCTAGTAGAGAGTAAATTATAGTTGATTTCGTGTAAAGCAAGTCATACAAAAACAATTGGTAGGTTCGCTGACCCTCAGCGAACCTTAGGCTCAGATTGGCATAGAGACGCTTGAGAACAGGAAACAAGTAGTATCCTCTGTGAACATACTCCAGCTCGGCATTGGCATAAGAAAGCTTGAGATTTGGAGGTTGTATGGCCGGAGCGGAGAGCAAAGATTCTTCAAGTTGTTCGGCGCTAGCGGATCTCAGAACCCAAGTGCGCTCTGCATACTTAATGATCCCGGAAACAAACACTGCAATGGCTATAAAAGTCAAGGCAGTGGTGCTCCAAGATCTTAAGTAGATGTAGAAGGCCACGGAAACTTGGACAAGTAGACCGAGCAAATGGCGTAGCCATAAGGTGTTGTCTTCTAAGGCGTAAGCAGTGATTGTGTCGGGGCCGCCGAGATGGAGGAGAAGGAAGGGAGCCCAAATGGTCTGCAGGGCGTGGTTCCTATCTTGTGTGCTCGCGTCTCCTTGGTTGTTGGCAAGTGTGCCCAAAGAAACCGTGGCTAACCAATCTGCTGACAAATATGTTACCCAAACGACGAAGCGGATGAAGCCACCACGGGCACGCTTCCTCCATGAGCCACAAATGATGAGGACAACCTGCCATGTTAGGCTTAGCAAAACCAGCCCCCTCAGCTCCCATTCGTTCCACAGATGTCGCACGTGTTCTGGGAAGATCTCCATGTTCTCAATTAAAAATACACTTGGAAGTAAGAACGTGAACCTCTCCAAGCTCCTCTGTCACGGTTTTTATGGTGCACAAGTGCTGAAAAGACTTAGAGGCTAGACAGAGGTCTTGATTGTTTTGTTTTGTCACAGTTTAAAACGCCTCAAAACAGTGGCAAAAGGATGAATCGACTACCTTTTTAGTTTTTACCCACCACAGTCTCATTCGTCGCCACGGTTTTCACGTACATTAATAACGGTTTTAGTCTATTTCTCTTGTAGTGCAACCCAAATTCAAATGAAATACAAGAGAATTAACCAAAGTAATTTACGATTCTACTGTAAGAAAAATTATTTTTAATATTACGCAAAAGATAATAAAGAATAGGAAAAGTATAGGTAAATAATGAAAATATTAAATAATGTAAACAGTAGATATATCGGATATTCATTTTATTAGTGTACGGATGGTTATTTTAATATTAAAATTTAGATGATTAATTTAGAGGTGTAGTTGGTTTTTATTTGATTGGTGGTTATTCATGTTGTTTAAAATAGTCATTATTTCTCTAGCATTCTCCTAAAAAATATACCTTTGCCAACAAGTTATAACTCAAATGATATAATCTCTTATACTTATTTAGAGGTCTTAAATTCGAGTCTCACTTATAATTTTAAAAAAATAAAATAAAGAATATATCCTTGTGTCTTGTATAAATCTCTACACCGAATTCAAACCATGACTAAAAGATTTATATATCTCTTATTTATAAAAGTTAGAGACTTATTTATATTTAAATTTGATGAAAAACTTATTTGTTTTTGTGATAAAAAATAGAGATTATTTATTTTTTTAAATAAAAATTGATAGAATTAATTTTTATTATATAATTATTATAAAATTTATTAGGATACAAATTTTTTGTTTTAAGAGTTAGATAGATTATTTTGTAATTAATTATAGAATTTAAAAATTATTTATTATTTATAATATTTAAACAATTATTTATAATTTTTTTAATATTATCTTCAGGAGAGTTGCCAAGAAATTGCCCTCGGAGGGCCCAATTTGGGTAGGCCAATAATCAGTTGCGACTCACACGGAGTCGCGGACTGTTGGGTCAACCTCGACGACTCAACTCTGTATATATGGTTCAATTGTTTTAGTCCTCTCTTTCTTTCCTTTTTTTAAAAAATAATTAACTTATAAAATTACATTTCTAAATCTAGTTATAAACAAATAGTGCATTACACTACTCAATCAACTGTGTACTGTTTTTTCTTTTACGGAAACTGTGTATTGTTGTACACTGCATGCTGCATAGCACATGTGAAATTATTTGGGTCCGAATGTAATGTTCAAATATTCGAGTAAAAATAATTTTGATGCTTAAGTCAATAAGAATTTTAATAAGTTTTTAGTAAACTAAAATTGAATGGTATCTAAATTTGATGAGGTATTTACTAGGAATGTCAACGGGATAGGACGGGAGACGGGGAATGTCTCCCTGTTTCTTATTTTCGCCTTTAAATTTGTTCTTCATCCTCGTTCTTATTTTCTGGTCGTGGAGAAATATTGTTCTTCATCCCCATTTTTTACGGGTTTCATTTTCTGCGGGACTCCATTTCCCATCTACATAATAATTCTAATTAATTATTAATTTCCATATGAATAGAGCTCTTATACAAAAACTGCAAGATTTTATACAAAAAGTCTAAATGACGCAATGGGGGGACAACGACGAGCCAAAGGACAAAGCAGTGGACGAGGTGGGAGACACGGCAACAAAGAGGAGAATGGACACGAGGACAGAGTTACGAAACGTAACGCCACAAATAGAATTTACGACGCGGTAAGGGTGATGACATGGTGAGGTGTGACAATGCGGTGAGAAAGGTGGCGGGGTAGTTGCAGAGAGGTTGGATGGAGTATGGACAGTATTAGGAATTTCTTAATTGAAGAAGGGTTATGCAAATAAAGATTAGGAATTTTGGATTTCTATATATATGTGTATGAGAAATGACTAAAAAACATATATAAAAAATAAACTATTAAAAATAATTTAGAAAATTCATAATTTTCGGAAAATAGCGAAAATGGAACGGGAATCCTCGCGCAAGAAAAATTTTGTTTCCCATCCCCATCCCCACAAAAAAAATTCCTCACAATCAAATCTCCGTTCGGGGCAGTCCCCGCAAGAATCCCCGCCATCCCTAGTATTTACAAGAGAAGTGACTTCTGAACCCTTCCCTGATAGTAATAAATGGTTTATTCTCCAATGTATAAAAATGGATTGCACCATTTCCCCCTTGTCGATAACATCACCGTTCCATTGCATACCCTGTAACTAAATTTTGCCCGTTGGCCCAATGATGCATAAGGAGCGTGCCAATGGTTCCGACCTGGCCCCCTAAAATAGACTTGTCCTGAGCTCAAGTCTAACCAAACAAACTAACAGAAAACAGATACATACATTCGCGAGTGGCGTTCTTGTTATTAATATTGGAGTTCCGCTACGTACCTTCCTGGGTTCTCAAACACTCAAACAATCAGAAAACAAAGTGATTACCATGGGCAATAATCGCGATACAGTGATCATGGCAGGAGCAAAGGTTTTGGAGAACGCGGAATCTCATCATGAGCCGAGGGCATCAGAGATATCCCTTGCTGTCCTGGATGTCATCGAAGACGCAGAGAAGAAACAAGTGAAGCATCTACAAGTGAAGTCATGGTTTCAGGGCATCAAAGATCTATGCTATGAGTTAATTGATGTTTCTGAAGAATTCGAATTAGTGCAACAGGCGAAGAGGTTACGCTTTGTAGGCCTTCCACTCCTTCAACACCGTAAGGTGAGAAGAATCATTCGTGAGTTTGAGACCCTAATTAAAGACGTCAGCGACTTGAAACTTAGTTCGAGTTCGGAACTACCAGTACCCGAGGCTGAGCTCGAGCCAGTAAATCTTCATTCGAATATTATTGGCAAAGAACTCCTGGTTGGTCGAGATGCTGAAATTCAAGGCTTAATTAGAAGGTTGACTAAGGGATATCATAGATGCATATGCATTGTTGGTGAAGAGGTTGGAACAGGAAAGACAGCACTAGCCCGAAGTGTCTACAACAGTACTCAAGTGAAAAGTAAGTTTCATTTCATGGCATGGGTAACTGTCTCTCGACAATTCAATGTGAAGCGAATTGTTAAGACTATGCTGGAATTTGCTCCTGAAAAACCAGAGTACGTTGGTGATGAATTTGAATTATTGGAACTTGAGCTTCATAAGTTCGTAGTGGACAGGGAAGTCCTTCTTGTTCTGGACGACGTCGTCAAGCTCGATTCGAACCACTTGTCAGATCTAATGAACGTCTTCCGTAGTTCCTCGTGTAGAATTTTGATAACCACGAGGAAGAAGGAAGTCGCAGAAGTAGCAAAAGAAGTAGAAGAATCCACACACACCGTGTTTATGACAAGTCTCTCCCCGGAAGCTTGCTGGTCAATTATCAAACATAACGCATTTGGTGATGATCTGAAGAATGAGTCAACCGTGGAAAGGATATTCGGCCAAGTTGGAAGACAAATAGCAGAAAAGTGCGAGGGGAAGCCAGTTGTTGCTAAATCTTTTGGTGTTATGTTGCGTGGCAGATCTTACGAAGAATGGCATCATGTAATGATGAGTGAAAAGCTGTGGTGGTACGACTTGACATCTGCATCCATGTTGAGTGAATACTTGTATTCTAGAATGCCTCCTGCTTTGAGACAATGCTTGCTGCATTGTTCCATCTTCCCTAAGAATCACTCCATTCAAGTTGACAAGCTCGTCAAACTGTGGATGGCACAGGGCTTTATTGCCTCCCATGAAGAGGACAAGATGGAAATACAAGGCTGGAAATACGTCAAACAATTGCGAGATTGCTCTGCCTTCCAAGAATTTGAACCGGATGGCGAGGGCGCCTTCGTATGCAAATTGGAGGAAGGAATGCATGAATTTATCCAAGATCTTGCGCGAAACGAATACTGCATAAAGTTTCTTGATGAAGGGGCAACCGTGGAAGAGTCCGGTGACAGTGACACCTTAACAAAGCCTCCTCGCTATCGTCACTGTACCCTGTGTCTTGAAGATCAAACCTCTTTCCCAGATTCAATTGACAATGCAGGTAAACTACACACTCTAATGGTTTTGTCCGAGTCTTCCGACATAGATCCAACAAATCTTGCCAGCCTTCTGTATTCTATGAAGAGGGTCAGGGCGTTGGATTTGAGCTCTTGTGCAATAAAGGAGCTTCCGTTGAAGGCAGCTGAATTGCTACATCTAAGGTACCTTAACCTGTCTTTCAATCATGAGCTAAAAAAGTTGCCTTCTGCAATAAGTAATTTGCTTAATTTGCAAACTTTAAATCTCAACGGATGTGATAGTCTTCAGAAACTGCCAAAAAGTATAGGAAAATTGATCAAGTTGCGACATCTTGAGATTCTCTGGACAGCAAGCCTTAGCTACCTACCAAAAGGGATTGCAAGCTTAACCTTGTTGAGAACCTTAAATCGATTCTTTGGGAGCAGTGGTGGTGCTAGCAGAAGCAAAGCATGCAGTCTTGGAGATTTGGAAAATCTAAATAATATCGAAGGGTGTCTTACCATAGATGGATTGGGTGGTGAAACTAAAATTTCTGAATCTACAAGAGCTGGTCTAAAGAACAAGAAAAATCTGCGTGGCTTGGAACTGTGGTTTTCAAAGGTAGGATTGAAGGGCGACGATCAAGTCCTACTTGATAGTTTAGAAGCACCTCCCCAATTGCAATTCCTTGGAATATTTTTCTACCGAGGAAGTTCATTCCCCAACTGGATGATTGAACTGAATGAGCTAAAACATCTAATGCTTGTTAACTGCAGTGAATGCAATGTTTTGCCGCCTTTAGGGAAACTCCCATTCCTTGAATCACTTGAGATCAAGAATATGCCTAATGTGGAGATGGTAGATTTCCAATTTCTGGGAATAGGATTAAACCATGAGGATGCTGGCAACGAAGGCTCCTCATCTGATGAAATTGCATTTCCCAGATTGAAAAAGCTTCACTTCATAAAGTTGGATAAGTGGAAAGGGTGGACTGGAATCAATGTTGATGGTGGAGATAAGAAGATTATGCCTCTACTATCTTCTTTGTCAGTTGTAAACTGTGAAAAGTTAGAATCACTTCCTGACTACATCAAGAGGAAGGAAAATCTGAAACCAGTTATTGAAGGATGTCCTTTGCTACCAGAAAACAAAAAGGCACAAGAATAGATGAAGAGCATGGAGTTCAAGAAACAAAGCAGATTAAGGTAAGCTATTCTTCAACCTGTCCTATAGTAAACATTGTTGGAGTTAATATCTTCTATTAGGTAGCTATATTTCTTTGTCAAATATGTGGATTCTGCATAGCATACAACTGTATTCATAGTTTCAGTTTGCTTGTTTTGCAATTTATGTACATTCATTTTAAGCTAACACTTTAAATAGACTCAGCAATAATTTTTTAAAATGATTAGAAGTTACTTCTTACACTTGTTAGCAAAACTATGCTTGTCAGTACCTATTAACGTTATTATTCCTCCTTACCTGTTAATCAGGTTCAGTTTAGTGTGTTCAAAATCTGCAACCACTGTGGAGTCTACAAAGAATGTTGCACAGATGTGTGTTTTCAACTTTTCTGTGCTCTAGACTAAAAAATCTATTAAGAAGTTGAAGATTGAAGGTCTGTGGTGTCTGGTGCCGAAATTAAAGTCCAATTTCTCAATAAATTGTGTCCAGATATGATAGCACAGTTGTGTGATTTCAACTCAGTTTGGCAAACATCTAAGCTTTGCTACTATGATCATGATGTAGTAAGTTATGGCTATGTACTTGCATGACTATTGAGTTTGCTTTCTATATTCTGTGAGATTTCACTGTAATTTTCCTCTTTCCATGTGTTTCCTCAGAGAACTTGTAACACCATGATTCTGAATATAATTAGTAGCCTTCTCAGTTTGAAGTAAAATTGGTGGTTTTTATTTTTGGAAAGTAGTAAAATTTGTATAAACTATAAACTAGATTGACTATTAATCATGAATATTACTAATTTACTATGAGTTTTATATCGATTATTGTAAGAACAAAATGCTATTATTATATATATACCACTATGGACTATGGTTTCTATTTGTTGGTGATTATTGGCTTGTCATATTATGGTTCTGTAAAATGATGGTAGAGTTTGCACAATGTTAATGGTGTGCCGTAAGTGCTGTGTATTTCTTTTTCTCCAAAAAGATAGTCAAGATATTCTATTTCATCAGTGTTGGAATATGCTCGAAAGGTATAATCTTTGTAGTAAGTTGACTAAGTTCTGTGTATTTCTATTTTATCCTTTATTTTTAGGGTTAACATTATTAAGCATTTTGTTTCTTGTCAAAGCAATATTTGTTTATTGATTTATATATCTTTTAGGTTCTGAACAAGAACAATAACCGTGTCTTGAAATCATATTGATGATCAATGCAACTACATAGCTACCTTGCTCTTTGCACGAGTCAAGAAAGCGTTTTTCCTCCTAGTGGAATTTGCAGGGAAAGATTATTGAGATTTTAGATCCCTATTCAAAGCAAATTGTAGGTTTGGAACTAATGGTGTTATATCATTTTTTTATGTGCATGTTTCTAAGGAACCTGGTTAATGCAAATATGCAATGTTTGTTGTATCTACTACCATGCTTTTGAAAGTTTCATATATGTGGAAAATTGAGGCTATGCACATATTATAGGTTCAGTTCAATTGATTGGACAATGTTTCTACAGCATTAGTATCCTCACAAAATATAACCTTAATCAGTGATGGTGAACCTGAAAATGACATACGTTGATCAGTTGATGTACGGAAATTTATGCATCTATGTGTTTAATTGTGGTAACATGGGAAATATGAAGATCAGAGAATTACATGCTCAGAAATATCTACTAAGAAAAATATGTCCTCTTTGATGTGAATAGTGGGGGTGTGGGAAAATTTGGGCCAAATTTGTTCATGCTTCTGCTTGCAACGATGTTGAGGCAGCTGAGGCAGCATGCAGCAATTGTTGCAATACTTCAGAGATACACGTGTCATGTTTCAGTAAGAAGTAGGAACAATGTCCAACCCAATTTGAAAATATTGTACCCTTGTATCCCTTGATTTTCAACTCCTTCAGACAGACCATTGTGCGGTTGCAAACTGTATATCTCTTTCCGTTTGTGTTTGGAACCATATCATCAACTGAACACCATTCTTTGCGCTCTTTGCTTCTTTCAGATCAACAATATCCTCCTACTTCTTGGATTCCATTGTCTTTGCGCTTGCCCACGACAAAGGATCTTAAAATCCCAAAGTGTTTTAATTTGCTCATTTTTCCGGGCATTTCTTTCAAATTTTTCCTAATAATGTAATTACTTAAATGGATACAATCAATTAATTCTTACCTGAATTACGTAATAAATTTCCTTTTCTTTCACTTTGTAGTTGTAGATAGACTTGTAGCTAAAAGTCACTGCTATGTGTGATACTTATCTTCCATATTTTTCAAAAAATCGAATTTGAAGAGGAACATACGAAATACCATGAACTAAAAATTGAAATACAGGAATCAAATTTACTGTTTTTACCATCTTCTGCAGGTAGCTTCAGGATTTCAGGAGAATATGGCAGGAGAAAAGCTGTCTTCCTCTCTATCACTACAAATTCAAGACTGTCCTTTGCTCGGAGAACGCTGCAAGAAGAGTTGCAGCTAAACTCTCTGTAAAGGTAACTATAAACTTGATGGATCTATAGTTATTGATATTTGAAATTGCTCTATATGAATCTAACACCAACTCAAATAGACTTTTTAGGGGCCTGAAGAGATAGATAACTACTATGGTCAAGATAAGGATCTGATTTCATTATGGATTCAACCATTAGAATGTGCATTAGCATGTAAGTACTTTTCTAAAATTTTTTCATTGTGGTATTGTTATTTTGAAATCAAACTTTTCTCAAGCTGAGTTTATCCCTTTCAGTTCTGTTTTCAAAGCTAAAAAGGATGGCAACAATGTTGAACACATCATTGTGTATTTATCATAGCAGGTTCTGATCATTTTCTTATGTGAGTGTCTCTCTATATTCCCATTATTAGTGTATCAGCCTGATCAAGTGAATGATCTGATAATCAAATCTATTCTTGTTTAAGTGGAGATTCAATATTATCAGTCAATTCATTAAGAAGCCATTATTATTAAATGCATCGAATGAGTGCACGCTTTATCACAAGTACAAGAAATCATTATGAATTTTTGCTACAAATGTTTTATTGGACAACACATTAAAATGTTCATCATATCATAATTTTACATAAAATTAACATTTATTAGGAACAGCTTCTAAGAAAAAAGTTTAAACTTTGCAACAAAATTTCCACAAAGACAATAATTCCATTGGTCACACAAAAGGCTTGAATGATACTCCTCTCATGCGCTTAGTATACTTTAGCATCTTTTACAGAACCATAATATGACAAACCAATAATCACCAACAAATAGAAACCATAGTCCATAGTGTTATATGTATAATAATAGCACTTTGTTCTTACAATAATTGATATAAAACTCATAGTAAATTAGTGATATTCATGATTAATAGTCAATCTAGTTGATAGTCTATACCAATTTTACTACTATTCACTTTTCAAAAATAAAAATCACCAATTTTACTTCAAACTGAGAAGGCTACTAATTATATTCAGAATCATGGTGTTACAAGTTCTCTGAGGAAACACATGGAAAGAGTAAAATTACAGTGAAATCTCACAGAATATAGAAAGCAAACTCAATAGTCATGCAAGTACATAGCCATAACTTATTACATCATGATCGTAGCAGCAAAGCCTAGATGTTTTTGCCAAACTGAGTTGAAATCACACAACTGTGCTATAATATCTGGAAACAATTTATTGAGAAATTGGACTTTAATTTCGGCACCAGACACCACAGACCTTCAATCTTCAACTTCTTACGAGATTTTTTAATATAGAGCACAGAAAAGTTGAAAACACACATCTGTGCAACATTCTTTGGAGACTCCTCAGTGGTTGCAGATTTTGAACACACTAAACTGAACCTGATTAACAGGTGAGGAGGAATAATATCATTAATAGGTACTGACAAGCATAGTTTTGCTAACAAGTAAGAAGTAACTTTCAATAATTTTAAGAAATTATTGCCGAGTCTATTTAAAGTGTTAGCTTAAAATGAATGTACTTAAATTGCAAGACAAGCAAACTGAAACTATGAAATCACAGTTGTATGCTATGCAGAGTCCACATATTTGACAAAGAAATATTACTATAAGAATAGCTTACCTTAATCTGCTTTGTTTATTGAATCCATGCTCTTCATCTCTTTTTGCGCCTTTTCTTTTTCTAGTAGCAAAGGACATCCTTCAATAATTGGTTTCAGATTTTCCTTCCTCTTGATGTAGTTAGGAAGTGATTCTAACTTTTCACAGTTTACAACTGACAAAGAAGATAGTAGAGGCATAATCTTCTTATCTCCACCATCAACATTGATTCCAGTCCACCCTTTCCACTTATCCAACTTTATGAAGTGAAGCTTTCTCAATCTGGGAAATGCAATTTCTTCAGATGAGGAGCCTTCGTTGCCAGCATCCTCATGGTTTAATCCTATTCCCAGAAATTGGAAATCTACCATCTCCACATTAGGCATATTCTTGATCTCAAGTGATTCAAGGAATGGGAGTTTCCCAAAAGGGGGCAAAAGATTGCATTCACTACAGTTAACAAGCATTAGGTGTGTTAGTTTCTTCAATTCCATCATCCAGTTGGGGAATGAACTTCCTCGGTAGTAAAATATTCCAAGGAATTGCAATTGGGGAGGTGCTTCTAAACGATCAAGTAGGATTTGATCGTCGCCCTTCAATCGTACCATAGAAAACCACAGTTCCAAGCCACGCAGATTTTTCTTGTTCTTTAGACCAGCTCTTTTAGCTTCAGAAATTTCAGTTTCACCACCCAATCCATCTATGGTAAGACACCCTTCAATATTGTTTAGATTTTCCAAATCTCCAAGACTGCATGCTTTGCTTCTGCTAGCACCACCACTGCTCCCAAAGAATCGATTTAAGGTTCTCAAGAAGGTTAAGCTTGCAATCCCTTTTGGTAGGTAGCTAAGGCTTGCTGTCCAGAGAATCTCAAGATGTCGCAACTTGATCAATTTTCCTATACTTTTTGGCAGTTTCTGAAGACTATCACATCCGTTGAGATTTAAACTTTGCAAATTAAGCAAATTACTTATTGCAGAAGGCAACTTTTTTAGCTCATGATTGAAAGACAGGTTAAGGTACCTTAGATGTAGCAATTCATCTGCCTTCAATGGAAGCTCCTTTATTGCACAAGAGCTCAAATCCAACGCCCTGATCCTCTTCATAGAATACAGAAGGCTGGCAAGATTTGTTGGATCTATGTCGGAAGACTCGGACAAAACCATTAGAGTGTGTAGTTTACCTGCATTGTCAATTGAATCTGGGAAAGAGGTTTGAGCTTCAAGACACAGGGTACAGTGACGAAAGCGAGGAGGCTTTGTTAAGGTGTCATTGTCTCCGGACTCTTCCACGGTTGCCCCTTCATCAAGAAACTTTATGCAGTATTCGTTTCGCGCAAGATCTTGGATAAATTCATGCATTCCTTCCTCCAATTTGCATACAAAGGCGCCCTCGCCATCCGGTTCAAATTCTTGGAAGGCAGAGCAATCTCGCAATTGCTTGACGTATTTCCAGCCTTGTATTTCCATCTTGTCCTCTTCATGGGAGGCAATAAAGCCCTGTGCCATCCACAGTTTGACGAGCTTGTCAACTTGAATGGAGTGATTCTTGGGAAAGATGGAACAATACAGCAAGCATTGTCTCAAAGCAGGAGGCATTCTAGAATACAAGTATTCACTCAACATGGATGCAGATGTCAAGTCGTACCACCACAGCTTTTCACTCATCATTACATGATGCCATTCTTCGTAAGATCTGCCACGCAACATAACACCAAAAGATTTAGCAACAACTGGCTTCCGCTCGCACTTTTCTGCTATTTGTCTTCCAACTTGGCCGAATATCCTTTCCACGGTTGACTCATTCTTCAGATCATCACCAAATGCGTGATGTTTGATAATTGACCAGCAAGCTTCGGGGGAGAGACTTGTCATTAACACGGTGTGTGTGGATTCTTCTACTTCTTTTGCTACTTTTGCGACTTCCTTCTTCCTCGTGGTTATCAAAATTCTACACGAGGAACTACGGAAGACGTTCATCAGATCTGACAAGTGGTTCCAATCAAGCTTGACGACGTCGTCCAGAACAAGAAGGACTTCCCTGTCCACTACGAACTTATGAAGCTCAAGTTCCAATAATTCAAATTCATCACCAACGTACTCTGGTTTTTCAGGAGCAAATTCCAGCATAGTCTTAACAATTCGCTTCACATTGAATTGTCGAGAGACAGTTACCCATGCCATGAAATGAAACTTACTTTTCACTTGAGTACTGTTGTAGACACTTCGGGCTAGTGTTGTTGTTGAGCCTAGTTTGATTTTGGTTACATTATGATGACAAACATTTATTTGGGTTGAAAGCCCAATAGTGCTTAATGTGTGCTTCATTGTGGCAGGCCCAAGTATACTAGCTTATATTGCAGCAGCCCATCAAAGCAAATAGAAAAGCAGCTCACATTGTTCCTTAATGCAGTAACCGAATCCAACAATTCCTCATAAGCAACATTAAATGATTATGTAAATATTTGCTAAAAGCAATATGAGGACAGCTGTATCATGCAAGGACAAGTGTGGCTCTGAGAAAGCAAGCAAGGACATCACCAAAAGCACTGCTATGGATCGTGGTTATGCAAAACACAAACTTGCATAGAGCAGCAGCAAGGAAATGGAGCAGAATGGAAAAGAGGAACATGCCAAGGAAGAAAGAAACACCAAGGACAGCAGAGGTAGTGGGAGAGCTCCTCGGATAGCAGGGGAGGTGGAGCAAGATGAAGAAAGGACTGCATGCCATCAAGGACCACTCCAACGGGCAGCAAGAAAAAGCAAAAGAGGATGAAGCTAGAATGAAGCCTAGCTGAAGATATATAATATGCCTCACTTCAACATTTCAAGCCAAGGAAGAGAGCACACACATTCAGAGCATCATCTCTAACACTGAGCTGAAATCTCTTTCTTCTACTCAAGCTTAATTCTGATTTATTGTTATGGCTGTCTTGCGTTATTTTCTATTTTGAGAAAAGGCAATTATGTGAGGTTCAAAAGCCAAGAGAAAAAAAGCAGGAGTGATGCAAAATAGCCACTGTTTGTTTTCTGATGTAATTTGGGTATCTGAACTAGGATTAGTTCCCCTTGCCAAGTTGGGTTAGCACTTGGTGAGAATTGAATCTGTGAAGATTCCCCTTCCAAGTTGGGATAGCACTTTGGGGTAGCTAAGCTTTGGTTAAGAAAGCTTAGGGGTTGATACTAGTTGAATTAGGGAAAAATTCAATAGTATTGGTGTATGTAACCTGAGAATTATAGTGAAAATTCCACCATGGGTTGTGGTGGAGACTGGACGTAGGATTCATGGCACCAAGAATCCGAACCAGGATACATGCTGGCCTCTTTCTCCTCTTCTCTGCTCTTTTAATGTTCTGTGTATGAGACTATTTTAAATAATCTCCTGCAACTCGTGCAACAGTTTAAATTGAGCTTGAAATTTTAAGTTTAAAGCAGACTTGATTCAACCCCCCCTTCTCAAGTTCAACCAGAACCTTCAATTGGTATCAGAGCAAGGTCTCAAGAAGGCAAGCTTCACAGCTTGGAGTAAAGATCCATGGCCAACAACATGAATCCCAACATCGTGGCTTTCACTCTCACTGAAGGGCAGTCCAATAATAGACCTCCCTACTTCAATGGCAGCAACTACTCTTACTGGAAAGAGAGAATGAGAATCTTCGTGCAATCAATCGACTACAACATCTGGAAGATCATCCTCAATGGTCCAGACGTTCCTACCAAACAAAATGCAGATGGAGAAGTTGTGACAAAAGAGGACAACGAATGGACAGATGAAGAAAAGAAGAAGGTTGAACTCAATGCCAAAGCAATCAACCTGATGCACTGTGCAATCAGTTTTGAAGAATTCAGAAAAGTGTCAAGGTGTAAAACGGTGAAAGAAATCTGGGATAAGCTCAGACTCACTCATGAAGGCACCAAGCAAGTGAGGGAGACCAGAATCGACATGTTAATGAAGGAGTATGAAATGTTCAGTATGAAGGAAGATGAGAGCATTGATCAAATGTTCGAAAGGTTCTCGATAATCATCAACAATCTGGACACTATGGGAAGAAGCTACTCTGAAGAAACGTTAGTAAGAAAGATTCTGAGGAGTCTTACTAAGAAATGGGAAGTGAAAAGCACAGCCATCTCTGAAAGGAATGATTTGATCAAAATCACCTATGATGAGCTGAGAGGCAAGCTGCTGGCTTATGAAACCACTCACATGTCTCAAGACAAAGATGACAAAAAGAAAAGTATAGCACTAAAATCAAGAATGACAGCCCAAGGAGAAGAATCTGATGACAGCTTCTCAGATGAAGAAATGGTGCTCTTTGCAAGGAAAATGAGAAGACTACTAAGATACAAAAACAAAGGCAAAGGAAGCTCTTCATCCAAAGAGGTCAAGAAAGATCAAGTCAAGTTCACATGCCATCACTGCAAGGAACCTGGTCACTTCAAGTCAGATTGCCCTCAACTTAAGAAAGGCAAAAAATTCAAGAAAGACAAAAAGAAGGTGATGATGGCAACATGGGAGGACTTGGAGAACGACACCAGCTCAGAAAGCTCAGATCAGGAAGCTCAACTATGCCTGATGGCAGATCATGATGATGAAGATGAGGTAGATCTCTCTGACTTATCTATTGATGAACTGCACTACATTATCAAAGACATTTCTGTGAACTCTAAGAAACTCTTGGATAAGTATGCTAAATATAAGACAGAAAATGAGGCTTTGAGGACAGAAAATGATCTTCTTTTGAAAAAGGTTAAGGCAAATGAAACTAACAATGAAAAGTTTTTAAAAGAAGAAAACATTGTCTTGCGAACTGAATTAGAAAAATTCAAACTCAAGTATGAAGTTTCTGCCTCCACTGATTTGACTTCTGAAAACAAAAAGCTGAATGAACAAATAAAAAGTTTGAATGAAGACTTAGCAAAGTTTGTTCAAGGTTCTCAAAATCTGAACAAACTACTTGCTTGTCAAAGGTTTGGGTCTGAAAAATCTGGACTTGGTTTCATAGAGGGAAATAAATCAGTTGTCAAACCAAACTTTCAAAAATCTGAATCTTCCTCTTCCAAGTTTGTCAAACCAAAAGGATTCAGCAAAACCCAGAAATCAGTGGGCAAAAATCAGTGCTACAAGTGCAATAGAAATGGTCATGATCCTCCTCAATGTTTCATCTTTCTTAGGTCTTTTGGTAATGATAGTAAGTTATATAAAGTTGTTCATGATTTTAATGCTCTTGGGCAACCAAGAAGATTTCACATCAAAGGATCCAAATGGATTTGGATACCTAAGGTTAGTTGAAGAACATGCAGGTTTGCCTTGCATCCAAGAAGAAAATGGACATGTGGTATCTTGATAGTGGATGTTCAAGGCATATGACCGGAAGGGATACTTTCTTTATTAAACTCAACAAGTATAATGGAGGATTTGTCACTTTTGGAGATAATGGTAAAGGTAAAATAATTGCCATTGGTAAGGTTGGCAAAGATTTTTCAACTTGCATTGATAGTGTCTTCTTAGTTGATGGGTTAAAGCATAATCTATTGAGTATAAGTCAATTGTGTGACCTTGAGTATGCTGTAACCTTTAGGAAATCTGATTGTAAAGTCATAAATGAGAAAACAGGGGCTGTTTTGTTTGTTGCCAAAAGAAGTGACAATGTTTATGGTATCACTCTAGATGATCTAAAAGTTCAAAATGTAACTTGTTTCTCTTCAATGGAGTCTGAAAAATGGATGTGGCATAAGAGGTTAGGACATGCTAGCATGTTCCAAATCTCTAAGCTTATAAAGAGAGGCTTAGTTAGAGGTCTTCCTAATATAAAATTTGATAAGGACATCATTTGTGATGCTTGTCAAATGGGTAAACAAATTAAAACCTCTTTCAAACCCAAGGAAGATGTCTCTACTAAGAAACCATTGGAGTTGTTACATCTTGATCTGTTTGGACCAACTAGGACTCAAAGTCTTGGAGGAAAGAGTTATGGCATGGTAATTGTGGATGACTATACTAGATTTGGCTGGGTGTTCTTTCTTGCTCATAAACATGAGGCTTTTTCAGTTTTTGAGAAATTCAGCAAAAAGGTTCAAAATGAAAAAGGTTTAAAAATTGTTTCAATTAGAAGTGACCATGGCAAAGAATTTGAAAATCAATTTTTTGAATCTTTTTGTGATGAACAAGGTATATCACATAACTTCTCTTGTCCAAGAACACCTCAACAAAATGGTGTTGTGGAAAGAAGAAATAGAAGTTTGCAAGAAATGGCTAGAGCTATGTTATGTGAATATGAAATCCCCAAGTTCTTATGGGCTGAAGCTGTGAATACAGCTTGCTATGTTTTAAATAGAACCATCATTAGGAAGTTTTTGAAGAAAACCCCATATGAACTTTGGAAAGGGCATCCTCCTAATCTTAGTCATTTTCATGTGTTTGGCTGCAAGTGTTTCATTCTGAATATCAAAGAAAATTTAGGAAAATTTGATCCTAAAACACATGAAGGGATTTTTCTTGGTTATTCCACAAATAGCAAGGCCTATAGAGTTTATAACAAGAACTCCAAAGCTGTTGAGGAAACCATGCATGTCACTTTCTGTGAGACTAACATTGTTCCTAGTGTTTGTATTGATGATAGTCCAGGTTTTGAAGCTGAATTACCAAAGAACTCTGAACCAGTTCCACAAAATCCAAGTTCCTATGAAACTGCACCTAGTAGCTGCGAAAATTCCAATTCTGCAGGAGACAATTTGGAATCATCTCCTGTCACTACTGATAACACTGATGCAGAGGCCATCATTGATCAAGAGGAACCTGAATCCTCTAACCAGTCAAGAAGACCAAGAGAATGGAGGTTTCTAAAAAACTACCCTGAAGAGTTCATAATTGGAAATCCCTCCACTGGTAGGACCACTCGTTCATCTTTGAAAAGAGCCGAATCCAACAACATTGCTCTTCTATCAAAGATTGAACCTCAAAACATCCAAGAAGCTCTTGCTGATCCATCTTGGGTGTTAGCCATGAAGGAGGAATTGCAGCAATTTGAGAAGAATCAGGTCTGGTTATTAGTGCCTTATCCAAATGGAAAGAAAGTCACTGGCACTAAATGGATTTTCAGAAACAAGCTGGGTGAAGATGGATCCATAGTCCGAAACAAAGCCAGATTGGTTGCTCAAGGATATGATCAAGAGGAAGGGATTGATTTTGATGAATCATTTGCACCTGTAGCTCGAATGGAAGCCATCAGATTGCTCCTTGCATATGCAGCTCATTGTGGCTTCAAGCTGTTCCAAATGGACGTAAAGTGTGCTTTCCTCAATGGCATAATAGATAGAGAGGTTTATGTGGCTCAACCACCTGGGTTTGAAAACAAAACTTTTCCTAACCATGTTTTCAAACTAGCTAAAGCCTTATATGGTTTAAGACAAGCTCCTAGAGCTTGGTATGAGAGGCTTAGCTCATTTTTGTTGAAAAATAATTTTCAAAGAGGAGCCACTGACACCACTTTATTTATTAGGAACTATCATGATCATTTTATTCTTGTGCAAGTTTATGTTGATGATATTATATTTGGTTCGGCTAATGAGGATTTGTGTGCAGATTTTGCTAAGCTTATGACCAATGAATTTGATATGAGCATGATGGGAGAACTCAATTTCTTCCTAGGCTTGCAAATCAAGCAAACTGCAGAAGGCATATTCATCCATCAAGAAAAATATGCAAAGGAACTTGTCAAGAAGTTTGGGCTGGACTGTGCTAAGCCAATGGGAACTCCCATGCATCCTAACATCAAGCTTGATAAGGATGAACATGGTAGAGATGTTGATGAGACACGTTATAGAGGGATGATTGGATCTTTGATGTATCTATCCTCCTCAAGGCCTGATATCATCCAAAGTGTTGGAGTTTGCTCAAGGTTTCAATCAAGGCCTAAGGAGTCCCACCTCTCAGCTGTCAAGAGGATCATTCGATATGTACTTTGTACCACTAATTATGGTTTATGGTTTCCCAAGACTGATTCATTTCAATTAGTGGGTTTCTGTGATGCAGATTTTGCTGGGGATAGGATTGATAGAAGAAGCACAAGTGGCATGTGCTGCTTTCTTGGGAAATCCCTCATTGTTTGGTCTAGCAAAAAGCAAGCTACGGTAGCACTTTCAACAGCCGAAGCTGAGTACATTGCAGCCTCCTCTTGTTGTTCTCAATTATTATGGCTGAAAACTCAACTAGCTGACTATAAATTGAATGTCTCAAATATTCCATTATTTTGTGACAACATGAGTGCTATCAATATTTCCAAAAACCCTGTTTTGCACTCAAGAACAAAGCACATTGAAGTTCGTTTTCATTCTATAAGAGAACATGTGTAAAATGGAAATTTAGATATTCAGTTTGTTAATTCTGAGGGTCAGCTAGCTGATATATTCACCAAACCACTGATAGAGGAGAGGTTCTGCAAGTTAAGAACTGAACTGGGCATTCTAACTTCATCTCTGTTTTCTTAATGTTTCTGATAATGAGATCTTTTGTATTTTGTCTCATAAATCGCGGTGAGATTTTTTGGCAGATGATGAGTAACCTTCATTGGGTCACTATGAAGCCTACAGGATTCAAGCCTGAATGATGAACATCACGTGCTGAAGCAGTCTCGACATATGGGCTTTCTTTACTGAATCCAATTGAGCCCATTTCATAGTTGCTTTTTCATTTTTTTGAAAATAAGTTTTTGGGCCTCATTTAAAATTTGTTTTCAAATCCAAATTTTATTTTGCTTTTGTTCCCATCTGCAACGTACAACAATTACAGCTGTTACTTCCTATACGTTTTTAAAGTTGGGATTTTTATTTTTTCAAGGAGCAACCTTTACACTTCTCTAAGTTTATAATAACTTCCCACTGCATGCATCCTTTCACACCACACTCTCCACTCTCCATTCTCCACTCCTTCATCTTCTCCAAACCAGTGCTTCTATAAATATGGCTCGAAAGAAGAGAGTTGCTCACAGAGGCTCCCACAGTGGCTCCCACAGTGGCTCCCACCGTTCTGATCACACACACTCTTCTCCCTCTCATTCCCCCACTCATTCCTCACCATCTCCACCACCAAACCCTTCTCCTGACATGGCCCGCACGAAGACCACTGCTCGCCGCCCTGGCGTTGCCCCTCGCCCTACACCTCCTCCTCCTCCACCAAACATGTCTCAGCCTAGTTCTTCCAAACCTAGCTCTTCCAGAGGAAAGAGGCCTCTTCACGAAGACGAAGAGACTCGCCCCACTCAGAGTCACCATACTCGCGGTACAGTCATTGCCTTTGACCTCCGTCCTGTTGCTGAACCTAGGCTCTCAAATCCTATTGCTTACAAGTCATTTTATGCTGATTTTCCTGATGAGTCCTTTGATCGTCGTCGTTTTCAATCTCTCATGAACTATCTGTTTTTCTGCAAAGATGTTTACAAGCGTAAACTCTGTCCCTCGAAGCTTGTCAATCTTGACAAACTCCATAGGAAAGGCCTGAACTTTACCCCATTGTTTGCATATCAAGGTTGGACATCCATACTGTCCATCAAAGAGAAAATTTACCCTGATTTGGTAAAACAGTTTTATAGCAACATGTCCTACAAAGAAGGGAGAATCGCCTCTTTTGTTAAAGGCAAAGTGATTATTCTTGACAAATATCACCTAGGCAAAGCCCTAGATTACCAGGATCGAGGCCCTGATGTCTACACCTCTGGTAAGTGGGACGAAACGCTCAATGTTTCATACTTTGATGCCCTAAGCACTGTCTGCATCAATATCCCTCTCTTAGAAGGTAACACTCCTACTCATAAGTCTCTTGGTCCAGTCCGTACCCAGCTGCACAGGATTGTAAACCATGTCATCTTGCCTCAGAGCGGCTCTTTTCAACGCGTCTCATTCTATGACACACTGGTTTTGTATGCACTGCTTTCAAAAATTCCCATCTCTTTTGCTTATTTACTTGTAAGGCATATGTATGCTTGTGTCAGTACCAAAAATGCGTTACCATATGGCATGCTTCTTACAAAAATTTTTCAATATTACAATGTTGATTTTGGGGCTGAAATTGCCATAGATTGTAACTCATATATTAAAGGGGGTGGTGCAGTAAAGAAAACAGCTCCCAAGCGTCGCCAAACTGATGACAGCACTGATGTTCCCTCTGTTGATGAGGATCCTCTGATTTCCCCTTCCACATCCACTACAATCAAGGTCATGACCTGCATTCTGAAGAATGTGCTTGAAGAATTTATCAATCTGACTGACCTTCTTCTCCATCATGGTGCTGAGCGCAAAAGGAATCAAGTTTTGGAGGAGAATGCTCTTAAGAAGACCAAAGGAAGGATTCGCATTCTGAGGGACTTTGTGGAGGATGTTGAGGTTGGCCTCACCACATCTGACAATGAGGGGGAGGACGATGGAACCTCTGATGAATCCAACTCTGATGCCTAGCTCATTTTATCTCATCTGTGATTATGACTTAGTTTCCTTTTGAACTTGTTAAATATTTTAGATGACTGTAAAGACTTTAACTACTCTGCTACTTAAACTATATGCACCATCCACTAACAAATTTTGTGCAAGTTGTTTTTTCCTTTCCTCCCTTGATGACAAAAGGGGGAGAAAAGAAAAGGAATGTTAGTTTTGGCTTAGGGATTAATAGTAATAGTTAAGAACAATGTTTTGTAGTGCTATGATTTATCTTGTGTTGTGCTTAGTGTTAATTGCTCTGTGCTTCCATTACTGTGATATATTGTTTGGATATATTGGTGTTGGCTATTTTTAAGTTTTGTTCAGGAAAAGATGTAAGCCATGATCAAGGGGGAGCAATGCTAGCATTCAGGGGGAGCAACTCACAATCCGAATGTCATCAAAGGGAAGTGTTCTTAACTTATTTAAATTTTTCTTTAAGTTCCCTATTTTATCATGTTTGTCAACAAGGGGGAGATTGTTGAGCCTAGTTTGATTTTGGTTACATTATGATGACAAACATTTATTTGGGTTGAAAGCCCAATAGTGCTTAATGTGTGCTTCATTGTGGCAGGCCCAAGTATACTAGCTTATATTGCAGCAGCCCATCAAAGCAAATAGAAAAGCAGCTCACATTGTTCCTTAATGCAGTAACCGAGTCCAACAATTCCTCATAAGCAACATTAAATGATTATGTAAATATTTGCTAAAAGCAATATGAGGACAGCTGTATCATGCAAGGACAAGTGTGGCTCTGAGAAAGCAAGCAAGGACATCACCAAAAGCACTGCTATGGATCGTGGTTATGCAAAACACAAACTTGCATAGAGCAGCAGCAAGGAAATGGAGCAGAATGGAAAAGAGGAACATGCCAAGGAAGAAAGAAACACCAAGGACAGCAGAGGTAGTGGGAGAGCTCCTCGGATAGCAGGGGAGGTGGAGCAAGATGAAGAAAGGACTGCATGCCATCAAGGACCACTCCAACGGGCAGCAAGAAAAAGCAAAAGAGGATGAAGCTAGAATGAAGCCTAGCTTAAGATATATAATATGCCTCACTTCAACATTTCAAGCCAAGGAAGAGAGCACACACATTCAGAGCATCATCTCTAACACTGAGCTGAAATCTCTTTCTTCTACTCAAGCTTAATTCTGATTTATTGTTATGGCTGTCTTGCGTTATTTTCTGTTTTGAGAAAAGGCAATTATGTGAGGTTCAAAAGCCAGGAGAGAAAAGGCAAGAGTGATGCAAAATAGCCACTGTTTGTTTTCTGATGTAATTTGGGTATCTGAACTAGGATTAGTTCCCCTTGCCAAGTTGGGTTAGCACTTGGTGAGAATTGAATCTGTGAAGATTCCCCTTCCAAGTTGGGATATCACTTTGGGGTAGCTAAGCTTTGGTTAAGAAAGCTTAGGGGTTGATACTAGTTGAATTAGGGAAAAATTCAATAGTATTGGTGTATGTAACCTGAGAATTATAGTGAAAATTCCACCATGGGTTGTGGTGGAGACTGGACATAGGATTCATGGCACCAAGAATCCGAACCAGGATACATGCTGGCCTCTTTCTCCTCTTCTCTGCTCTTTTAATGTTCTGTGTATGAGACTATTTTAAATAATCTCCTGCAACTCGTGCAACAGTTTAAACTAAGCTTGAAATTTTAAGTTTAAAGCTGACTTGATTCAACCCCCCCTTCTCAAGTTCAACCAGAACCTTCAGTTGTCTTTCCTATTCCAACCTCTTCACCAACAATGCATATGTATCTATGATATCCCTTAGTCAACCTTCTAATTAAGCCTTGAATTTCAGCATCTCGACCAACCAGGAGCTCTTTGCCAACAATATTGGTGTACTATACCAATATCCTCGGCTATAGAATCATTGACCGAACAATCAACACAACGGCTTTTTATAACCGCCCCATAAGAATCTCCGCGCTACAGCCGGTCGACAACAGAAACAGTAAAACAAACCCAAGGATCTCGGAGTATCCACCAGGAAGTTACAAATTTCAGTACTTGGAAATATCTATATAAACGAACCGAAATAACAAGTGCAGTCAGATTTGACTAAAAGCAGATACTGAGCAACATTAAAGAAACACACATCAATCTCATACTCCTTGTTTTTATTTTTCGTATTCCTAAGAAACTTACTGACTTGGGCGTCAGAGTCCTTTTTTCAGGTCCCACGCCGACGTTCACGGAACCTTGAGGAATTCACTCCGAGCATTGGAACAACTGTTCAAGGGAGCACCCTAGCGAGTTATAGCTCGGAGAAAGAATCCCAGCACGGAACATTTGGCGCCCACCGTGGGGCTCGGTCTACTTAACCCCATTTTTCTTTTTCCTTTTCACGATCTCCTTTTTACTTAACAGGCCATACGCCAATGACGGACAACGGAGCGTCAACACCCTCCCAGGCGGAGATAATGGCCATGATCGCAAGCCTCCAGGCAGAGGTCCGGAAAATAGCCGAGCAGTCGTCCAAGGTTTCCAACGGAAACCCCCTCCATGCTCGAGAAGCTGAGTCCTTGGAGGTTACTCCACCAAAAGAAAAGCTCACACTGGACAACCCCTTTTCCGAGGAAGTCATGAGCGTCAAGATGCCAGAGAACTTTGTACTCCCAACGGGCCTCAAACCCTATGAAGGATTCGGTGACCCCCGGGTGCACGTTAAAAAGTTTCAGTCCATGATGTTTTTTAACGGCGCCTCGGACCCTGTACTTTGTCGTTCTTTTCCTACTTATTTAGATGGTGCTGCTTTACTCTGGTTCTCAAAAATTCCTGTAGGTTCCATTTCCAGTTTCGAGGACTTAGCAAGATCTTTCATAGACTATTTCGCAGCCTCAAGAATATATGTCCACGGGTCGGACTACCTCAGCACCATCAAGCAGGGACAACACGAAAGTTTGAAGGACTACATGACCAGGTTCGCCAAAGCAACCGTGGAGATACCCGATCTCGACCCTAAGGTCCACCTCCACGCATTAAAAAGCGGCCTGAGGCCGGGCAAATTCCAGGAAACAATCGCGGTGACAAAACCGAAGACCCTGGAGGAATTTCGCGAAAGGGCGGCCGGACAAATGGAAATCGAGGAACTTAGAAAGGCTCGACGAGTAGAGAGATTACAACCTCGCAAGGAGGACGAAAAACACCCCAGGTTACCCAATCAGAAAGATAGTAGGAGACCTTTCAAGCTAACCCCGAAGTATGACGCATACACCCAATTCAATACAAAGAAGGAAGACATCATTAAAGAAATTCTAAACGCCAAGATCATCAAACCACCCAGCAGAGCGGGGTCCTACCAGGATCAACGATACGTCGATAAAACTAAACATTGCGCTTTTCATCAGAAGTTCGGACACACCACCGATGAGTGTGTAATTGCCAAGGACCTCCTCGAGAGACTCGCCAGACAGGGACACCTGGATAAGTACATCAGCGGTCGAATTAAACAAGCTCAAACGAACGCCGATCACCAATCAGATCGAGAACCGCATACCACAGAAAGGCCGAAACACCAACCGACACCAACACGGGGAATCATCAACTGCATCTCGGGTGGATACGCCGGAGGTGGAAGCAACAGCTCAGTAAGAAAAAGGAGCTACTGAGCCATGCTGACTATCTAGAGAACAGGCGAAACCACAACAAAGCAAACAACCATGGCAACGATAACCTTCGATCAAACCGATCACAAGCCAAAGAGCAGCAACCTCGATGACCCCGTGGTAATATCAATACAAGCAGGAGACCTCCTAGTCCGAAAGGTGCTCCTGGACCCAGGAAGCAGCGCCGACGTCCTCTTCTATTCAACCTTCCAGAAAATGAAGCTCAGCACAAATACAATACAACCATCCTCAGGTGAACTGGTCGGGTTCTCCGGAGAGCGAGTCTCCATCCTCGGAAGCATCTGGCTACAAATGACACTAGGGGACCACCCCCTGTGCAGAACAAAAGACGTCCTGCTTCTAGTCGTCGATTGCCCGAGTCCTTACAACATCATCCTCGGCAGACCATCACTAAACTCCTTTTGTGCTCTTGTGTCCACAGTCCATCTATGTGTCAAATTCCAAACAGATGACAACAAGACAGGAACCGTCTACTCGAACCAAATCCAAGCGAGACGATGCTATAACGAGAGCTTAAAAGTCAAAACCTCGGGGAACTCAGGAGGAATGAAACAAAACACAATTCCGCAGATGTCAAACATATCCGAAATTGCCGATCTTGACCCTCGAGAGAACCAACCAGACCGACCTTCACCAGCCGACGATCTCGAAAAGGTAACTTTAGATTCTAACAAAGACCACGTCACTTACATTAGCTCTTCATTACCCGCAGGTATTAAAGAACAAATAACAAAAATTCTGCGAAAGAATGCTGATCTCTTCGCATGGACCCCAGCTGACATGCCAGGGATCGACCCCAGCCTGATCTGCCACAAACTACAGATCGACCCAAAAATCCGACCTATAGCTCAGAAGAAAAGAAACATGGGAGACGAGAAAAAGTCAGCTTGCTTGCAAAAAACCAAGAAACTCCTAGACGCCGGCTTCATCAGAGAGCTCCGATTCACAACTTGGCTGTCAAATGTAGTAATGGTAAGGAAGGCGTCAGGTAAGTGGCGCATGTGCGTCGATTTTACAAACCTAAATAAAGCATGCCCCAAAGATGCATATCCCCTCCCATGCATTGATAAGCTCGTAGACAATGCATCAGGATACAATATTTTGAGCTTTTTAGATGCATACTCAGGATATAATCAAATCCTTATGCACCCCAAAGATCAGGATAAAACAACTTTTATCACTGAAATGGGGAACTATTGTTATAACGTAATGCCTTTCGGACTAAAAAACGCAGGTGCCACCTACCAGCGACTAATGGATAAAGTTTTCAACCGACAAGTAGGACGAAACCTCAAGGTATACGTGGACGATATGGTGATCAAAACCAAACAATCAAAAAGCCACGGAGAAGATATCGAGGAAATCTTCACACAACTCAGAAAACACAACATGCGTCTAAATCCAGACAAATGTGCATTTGGAGTAAAAGGAGGGAAATTCCTTGGTTTCATGTTAACATCCAGAGGAATAGAAGCCAACCAAGAAAAATGTGAAGCAATAATGAAGATGAGAAGTCCTCAAACAATCAAAGAAGTGCAAAGACTGAATGGCAGAATTGCAGCCCTATCTAGGTTCCTTCCAGCAATTTCCACACATTCTCAACATTTTTTCAACATACTAAGGAAAGGACAAGCATTCAAATGGAACAACGAGTGCGAAGTAGCTTTTCAAAAGCTCAAATCAATACTCTCAACTCCACCAATACTACAAAAACCAGAACAAGGTAAATCGTTGTTACTTTATCTATCTATCTCCACTAACGCAATAAGCTCAGTCCTAGTTACAGAAACAGGAGGACAACAAAACCCAGTCTATTTCGTCAGCAAAACACTGCAGAACGCCGAGCTCCGGTACGCACCAATGGAAAAGCTCGCATACGCAATAATCGTGACGGCGCGAAGATTGCGTCACTATTTTCAAAGCCACCCAATAATAATCAGGACTAACCAACCTATACGCCAAGTTCTACTAAGGCCCGAAGCATCTGGAAGGATGACGAAATGGTCAATCGAACTATCAGAGTTCGACATCTCCTACGAACCAAGGACAGCCATGAGGGCACAATTTCTGGCCGACTTCATAGTCGAACTAGCCGACCAAACAGTAGAGGATCAAGAGTGGGAACTATATGTTGACGGCGCTTCAAACTCAGAAGGATCTGGAGCAGGAGTGCTACTCACAAACAAACGAGACCTCCAAACCGAATAGTCTATACGGTTCAAATTCAAGGCAAGTAATAATCAAGCCGAGTATGAGGCATTGCTCGCGGGACTCAGACTAGCTCAATCCCTCAGCATTTCCAACCTCCAGGTATACTGCGACTCACAACTGATCGTGCAACAGGTAACAGGTCAGTTCCAGGTAAAGGATCAATTACTAGAAAAATACCACTCACTAGCCAGAGAGCTTATGTCCCACTTTAATTCAATTAAAATCAGGCATGTAGCTCGGGAGCAAAACACCCGAGCAGATGCCTTATCAAAACTAGCAACAACTAGGAAACCCCAACAAGAGCCTATTATATCTCAACTAACAATAGCTGAGCCTAGCTTCAGCAACAGTTCAATTTTCTCAATATCACAGGGACACGATTGGCGAACACCATACAGGCATTACCTACAAACAGGGGGCATCCCAGACGATGTGAAAGACA
The DNA here is from genome assembly GCF_003086295.3 of Arachis hypogaea. Classification (NCBI taxonomy): domain Eukaryota; kingdom Viridiplantae; phylum Streptophyta; class Magnoliopsida; order Fabales; family Fabaceae; genus Arachis; species Arachis hypogaea. The sequence goes on from NC_092047.1 coordinate 3,999,265, forward strand.
AGAGAACATTCAGAAGGAAAGCAGCCTCTTACACCCTACTCGGAAACACCCTTTACAAAAGGGGATTCTCCCAACCCCTACTACGATGCGTGGACAAAGACGAAGCTGACATCATTATGAACGAAGTTCACGAAGGAGTATGTGACAACCACATAGGAGGAATGAGCTTAGCATCCAAAATAACCAGGGCCGGATACTATTGGCCAACCATAAAACAAGACTGCATCAGCAAAGTAAAAAATATGCGACAATTGTCAGAAACACTCACCGAGCATACGGAACCCAGCCGAGCTATTGCATACATCAGAGGTAAGCTGGCCTTTTAACAAATGGGGGCTCGACATCCTCGGCCCATTCCCAAAAGCCCCGGGCCAGGTAAAATATTTACTCGTAGCAATTGACTATTTTTCAAAATAGATAGAGGCACTGCCTTTAGCCAAAATCGGAGCTAATAAAATACGTTCCTTCATATGGAAACACATCATCTGCCGATTTGGATTACCACATGAAATCATCACTGACAATGGTCGGCAATTCACCGATCAAAGCTTAGCTACATTTTTGCAGGGTTTCAAAATCAAACATCATTTCTCCTCAGTAGAGCACCCACAAACAAATAGGCTAGCCGAGGCTGCAAACAAGGTCATCCTACAAGCTATCAAGAAGAAGGTCGGCGAAGCCAAAGGAGACTGGGCCGACCTGATACCAGAAATTTTATGGGGTTATAATACAACAAAACAGACGACTACGCGCGAATCCCCTTTTCGACTAGTCTATGGCTCTGATGCCATGATACCAGTCGAGATCGCAGTAAGCTCACCAAGAATCGAGAACATCCCATCCGACGACATAAGACAAATAGAATTGGACATAATAGAAGAATTCCGAGCCAAAGCAAAGCTACAACATAAAGCAATGCAAGAGATAATCAAACGAAAATACAACAAGCGAGTGCAACCAAGAACATTCGCCGAAAACGACCTAGTACTCAGACGAAAAGAGGAAGCCAGGAAACCACCAACACATGGGAAGCTCGCAGCAACGTGGGAAGGACCATACAGAGTTCAACGCGTCCTCGGCAAAGGCGCCTACACATTGCAATCACTAGGAGGGGAGGAAATACCTGGAATTTGGAATATCTCCTCTTTAAGAAGCTATTTTATGTAACCGGGTTGAGGACACGAGGAGACACTCTTTTTCCTACTACTGTGGTTTTTCCCAACTTGGGTTTTTTGTCACAGAGAGGTTTTAATGAGGTCCCTCACCCCTCACCGAAGCATGTATAATGTCAAAATTAAGAACAAACACATTACTTATCAAACTAATAGCAAACAAACAAACCCTGAACAGGGATACATACTACAAAACATTCCAATACGGAATTCAAACTTCAGTTTCGCGAAACAAACAATTTCAAAATAAGTCAAATCCATAGACAACCAAAATACATATAGACAAACATCAAACAAAACACTAATCAACTTTTCCAACCGATTCACTCTCACCCTGCTTCTCCTCCAAAGTCCCATCTTCTATCAATTGACCATCCTGAACAATCTTCGTGACATCTAACATAGCAACGTCCACATCAGGAGCCACAACACCGATTTGGCTAACTGCCCGATCGAAACCCAAAGTAAACGCAGAAAGGACTTCATCCTCTAGCTCAGCAACCCTAGCAGACAGTCTACCGACCTCAACATTAGAATCATTCTTCAACTTGGTAAGCTCGGAACCCACCTCCTTTATCTTTTCCTTTGCTGCCTTCAATTCATTCCTCAGTTTCAAAATCTTCTCATCTTTCTCCTGAGCCGAAGCCTTCAGCTTTTTTAAGGCAGCAGCATTATCCCCCTCCAAAATAGAATCCAGCTCGGAAGTCCTCCCAATAGACATCAACCGAGCCCCAATAACCTAGCAAGAGCAAGCATATGAATAACACTAAAACAAAAAGAAAACCAACAAACAGAATAGCAAAAAATAAGGTGTTAACCTGCAAGTACCGAGCCACGCCAGTTTTGCCAGCCTCATGGATAATCTTCACGTCAGAATCTACCTAAGCAAATTCATCCGAGACAGCCATAAAAGGATAACCAGCTGACCACAAAGACTGTTCAGGACCATCTCTATAGCCATAGAGCATCACCTGGCTCTCATAAGCAGAACAGATCTCCTCAGCAGTAAAGGCCCCAACATCCTCCTTAGCACCAGTAAGATCAAGGACCTTTGACGACCCATCTCCCCTCTTTCTTTTCAAACCAACATCAGAGGTCACACGTCCAGTGACAACCTCATTCTCTCTTACATTCGTCGACGAACCCTCCTTCTCCTTCTTCCTAGCTTTTGAAATGAACGCTTTCAAATTCGCGGTCGTAAGAGTAGAAGTTTTTTCACCTGCAAAAAAGCCAGCATGAATAACTATCACAAAAGCAAACCACAAAAAACAAAAGATACACAACACATTACCCAAATACTCTTCCATAGCCTCCCTATCTCCCTCCAACTTTAAAATACTCGATATCGACAACAATTCAGAAGAAGACATAGCAGAAACTAGAAAATCCAACACATATTCTTCACTCTTTACCCTATCATCACAGTCCAAAATCTGTTTAGGCTCGGGAGACCAATAAACAGGAAACCTTTCAACCATTAAGGAGTTCAAGAAGAAAGGGTAAAACTCTTCCTCAATCTGAACCTTAACAAACATTTCTTTGAAATCCTTGAAAGACTGTTTGTACAAGCTAAAAACGCTTCGGCCAGGGTGACTGCTCAAATTAACCCACCCTCCCCTCCACACCCATTTCGCCTGAAATAAGGAGAAGAATAAAGCCAACGATGGATAACACCCAAGGTATTCCATCAAACACTCAAAAGCCCAGACAAAAGTCCAGGAATTTGGATGCAACTGTGTCGGAGCACAGTTAAGTTGAGAAAGTACACCACATTCGAAATCAGAAAAGAGGAACCTCACCCCCAATTCGGTCAACATGCAAGTATAAACGTAGAAGTACAACCAGTCTGACCGTCGTTCGCAAACCCTATCATCCTTACCACAAGGCAAGATCCTAACTCCCAACTGCACCCCATTTCTCACCCATCTACACTCATTCAACTGAGAAACTAATTCAGCAGAGCTAAAGATCGAAGCATGACCTTTAACGTCAGCATCCGCCCAACCATACAAATCATCACTATCGACCACAACCTTATCCTTTTTTCCCATAACACGACAACAAGAAAAGCAGCGAAAGAAGAAAAGATGAAAGTGAAAACGTTAAAAAACTAACCTTTCTTACTCATTGTTTTAACTGGAACAGAAGACAAGCAGACAGCAAGTGGAAGTTACCAAGACAAACTTTCCTAATAAACCGCACGTTCTCCAATACCCACCCAAAGCGGCACCCCAAGGCCCACACGCAACATCTAACAAAAAAAAAAGTTGATCTTGGAGACCCATATACACAATGAAACTACAAACAATGATTCTATCACCAAAATAAAGCTCAACCTGTTTTTTACATGCTAAGCTTGGGGGCTGTGTACTATACCAATATCCTCGGCTATAGAATCATTGACCGAACAATCAACACAACGGCTTTTTATGACCGCCCCATAAGAACTCCGCGCTATAGCCGGTCGACAACAGAAACAGTAAAACAAACCCAAGGTTCTCGGAGTATCCACCAGGAAGTTACAAAGTTCAGTATTTGGAAATATCTATATAAACGAACCGAAATAACAAGTGCAGTCAGATTTGACTAAAAGCAGATACTGAGCAACATTAAAGAAACACACATCAATCTCATACTCCTTGTTTTTATTTTTCGTATTCCTAAGAAACTTACTGACTTGGGCGTCGGAGTCCTTTTTTCAGGTCCCACGCCGACGTTCACGGAACCTTGAGGAATTCACTCCGAGCATTGGAACAACTGTTCAAGGGAGCAACCTAGCGAGTTATAGCTCGGAGAAAGAATCCCAGCACGGAACAATTGGAATGCAGATTTACTGGCTCGAGCTCAGCCTCGGGTACTGGTAGTTCCGAACTCGAACTAAGTTTCAACTTGCCGACCTCTTTAATTAAGGTCTCAAACTCGCGAATGATTCTTGTCACCTTACGTTGTTGAAGGAGTGGAAGGCCTACAAAGCGTAACCTCTTCGCCTGTTGCACTAATTCGAATTCTTCTGAAACATCAATTAACTCATAGCATAGATCTTTAATGCCCTGAAACCATGACTTCACTTGTAGATGCTTCACTTGTTTCTTCTCTGCGTCTTCGATGACATCCAGGACAGCAAGGGATATCTCTGATGCCCTCGGCTCATGATGAGATTCCGCGTTCTCCAAAACCTTTGCTCCTGCCATGATCACTGTATCGCGATTATTGCCCATGGTACATCACTTTGTTTTCTGATTGTTTTGAGTGTTTGAGCACCCAGGAAGATACGTAGCGGAACTCCAATATTATTAGCAAGAACGCCACTCTCGATTCTCGTATGTATGTATTTGTTTTCTGTTAGTTTGTTTGGTTAGACTTGAGCTTAGGACAAGTCTATTTTAGGGGGCCGGGTCGGAACCATTGGCACACTCCTCATGCATCATTAGGGCCAACGGGCAAAATTATAGTTACAGGATATGCAATGGAACGGTGATGCTACATTGCTACCTGACAAGTCTAACAAAAAATTTTAGTTGAAGCAGAATGAATGAGTAAAAGCATAAAAAAAATTAGTTGGACTTAATTAGGAAATAAATTGTTCAGCTAACCTAATGGGGGCAAGGTAGCATGACTTGTGTCCAATTCGACTTGCCAAGCAAAGACCATGTCATCTACTACCTTAGGTATTATTTACAGTGTAATCACCATTCACCACTGTAATATGGGATAATTTTTTATACATTGGAGAAGAAACCATTTATTACTATAAGCGAAGGGATTCAGAAGTCACTTCTTTTGTAGATACCTCATCAAATTTAGATACGATTCAATTTAAGTTTACTCAAAACTTATTAAAATTCTTATTGACTTAGACATCAAGATTACTTTCACTCAGGTATTTGAACATGTGCTATGCAGCAATGGTATGTATTGTATAACAATACACAGTTTCCGTCAAAAAAAAAAAAAAATACACAGTTGATTGAGTAGTGTAATACTGTAATGCACTATTTGTTTATAACTAGATTTAGAAATGTAATTTTATAAGTTAATTATTTTTTAAAAAAAGAAAAGAAAAAGAGAGGACTAAAACAATTGACCCATATGGCCACATATAGAGTTGAGTCGTCGAGGTTGACCGAACAGTCCGCGACTCCGCGTGAGTCGCAACTGTTTATTGGCCTACCCAAATTGGGCCCTTCGAGGGCAATTTCTTGGCAAGTCTCCTAAAGATAAAATTAAAATAAATTTAAAAATAATTTTTTAAATGTTATAAATAATACATAATTTTTTAATTCTATAATTAATTACAAAATAATCTATCTAACTCTTAAAACAAAAACTTTGTATCATAATAAATTTTATAATAATTATATAATAAAAATTTATTCTATCAATTTATATTTAAAAAAAGGATAAATAAATCTCTATTTTTTATCCTAAAAATAAATAATTTTTTTTGTCAAATTTAAATATAAATAAGTCTCTAACTTTTACAAATGAGAGATATATAAATTTTTTTAGTGATGGTTTGAATCTGGTGCAAAGATTTATACCAGACACAATGGTATATTCTTAATTTTTTTTGTAAGTTAGGAGTGAGACTCGAATTTAGGACTTTTAGACAAAGATAGGAAAAATATGCCATTTGAGTTATAATTCGTTGGCAAGGGTATATTCTTTATCAAAAATGTTATTCGTACACCAATATGAACCACAAATGTATTTGTGTATAAATACATGTGTGATTTATTTTATTTTCAACGTGTATTTATATTTCAATATATATTATATTGGTCCTTTAGTGGTTGATTTTGGTGTACATGTAACATAGTCCATTCTTTATTACCTTTTGCCTAAAATTAAAAATTTTTTTCTTACAGTTGAATCGTAAATTAGTTTGATTAATTCTCTTGTATTTCATCTGAATTTGGGGTTACACTACAAGAGAAATAGGCTAAAACCGTTGTTAATGTACGTGAAAACCGTGGCGACGAATGAGACTGTGGTGGGTAAAAACTAAAAAGGTAGTCGATTCATCCTTTTGCCACTGTTTTGAGGCGTTTTAAACTGTGACAAAATACTCGAGTCTTTTCAGCAGGTGCACCATAACAACCGTGACAGAGGAGCTTGGAGAAGAAGAGTGCACAAGTCACAAGGACATGGAGATCTTCCCAGAACACGTGCGACATCTGTGGAACGAATGGGAACTGAGGGGGCTGGTTTTGCTAAGCCTAACATGGCAGGTTGTCCTCATCATATGTGGCTCTTGGAGGAAGCGTGCCCGTGGTGGCTTCATCAGCTTCGTCGTTTGGGTAACATATCTCTCAGCAGATTGGTTAGCCACAGTTTCTTTGGGCACACTTGCCAACAACCAAGGAGACGTGGCCACACAAGATAGGAACCACGCCCTGCAGGCCATTTGGGCTCCCTTCCTTCTCCTCCATCTCGGCGGCCCTGACACAATCACTGCTTACGCCTTAGAAGACAACACTTTATGGCTACGCCATTTGCTCGGTCTACTTGTCCAAGTTTCCGTGGCCTTCTACATCTACTTAAGATCTTGGAGCACCACTGCCTTGACTTTTATAGCCATTCCAGTGTTTGTTTCCGGGATCATTAAGTATGCAGAGCGCACTTGGGTTCTGAGATCCGCTAGCCCCGAACAACTTGAAGAATCTTTGCTCTCCGCTCCGGCCATACAACCTCCAAATCTCAAGCTTTCTTATGCCAATGCCGAGCTTGAGTATGTTCACGGAGGATACTACTTGTTTCCTGTTCTCAAGCGTCTCTATGCCAATCTGAGCCTAAGGTTCGCTGAGGGTCAGCGAACCTACCAATTGATGGTGAAAAAGGAACATGTGGAGGACAAAGATTACAAGAAACACAGTAATTATGCTTTTAAATTGGTTGAGGTCCAGTTGGGTTTTTTGTATGACTTGCTTTACACGAAATCAACTATAATTTACTCTCCACTAGGTCTCATTTTTCGTTTCGTTAGTGTTTTATCCATAGTGTCTGCTTTAGCTTCATATGTTGTCTTCCTTAATGTTCATGAGCATGAGTACTCAAGGGTTGACGTTCCTATAACATATTGTTTATTTATTGGGGCTATTTTGCTCGAGCTTTATGCATTTGTGTCCCTTGTTTTCTCGGATTGGACTTTGAATTGGCTAGTTGTCAACAAGCATAGTTCACTGCAGAATTTCATATGCTGGGTTTTGTCTCGTTGTCGGAAAAGGTGGTCAGGGCAGTTAGCTCAACACAACTTGTTGAATTTTTGCATGAAGAAGAGGGTAACAAGATGCATTCGAAATGATTTTCTTTTCAGAAGCTACTTTGTGATGGAATTATACAGGCAAAGGACATGGGAAGATGCTGATGCTGATCTCAAACAGTTTATCTTTAAACATCTCACACAAAAACAAGAGCTGTACAAAGAACAAGGATTTGATTACAATTTTCTCAAGAAATTGCTCTCTTATAAAGGTGACAATGCTTCCATTTCAATAAAAAATATTGGCTGGAGTGTTGAGGTCGAATTCGGTCATAGCTTACTCATTTGGCATATTGCAACTGATATATGCTATCACTCTAGAACAGAAGAATCCGAAAAGGACTACAGGGAAGTGAGCAAAAGAATATCAAATTATATGTTGTATCTTTTACTCATGCGTCCACTCATGCTGCCTAAATGGATAAACAGGATTACTCACGTTCGGAACACTTTCAGGGAAGCCATAAGGATATTGCAGCGAGAGCAGCTGCCGGTTCAAGATGCTGCAAGCGCTTCAACATTGCTGATTCAAATGTACACGCAGTGTCACCAGCCACTCGAACAACTTCGAGTGGAAAAGACTGGCAAGTCTTTGCTCCATGAAGGTTGCCGCCTTGCTTCACAGATTGAAGATCAGAGAGTTTCATGGGAAGTGATTTGTAATGTGTGGATAGAGATGCTTACTTATGCTGCAAGTCAGTGTGAATGGGAGGCACATGCTCAGCAACTCCGAAGAGGAGGAGAATTTCTCACTCATGTTTGTCTTCTCATGGCAGAACTTGGTTTGAGCGAACAATTTGATATTGGGAGGAAGGGACTCAGTGTAGAAACCCAAAATGATGGATGGGGATGTGTAAGAAGTAAATTACTCAGTTCTTACTTATAAGTGATGCAGCAAATTCAACTTTGTATGGTGTTATGGTCTTCTGTTTTTCAATTGTGATAAGATTTGACCATTTACTGAAACTAAAAGAACAATGCTGAATAATGTGTTATTGATTTTCCTTCTTCTCTTTCTTTTTTTTTAATTGTTTTAGAATTTCATATTTTTAAAAGAAATTTTTTGTTGTCATTCTTGGATCTTGATCAGCCAAGCCAACTCTTGTTTAAAGCATTTTAACCGCTGACAATGCCATGGAAATACTTAATGAACTGAATTCCCTTTTGGAAGAGGATTATTGGATGATTCTTTACTTTCATTTTTGTATTCCAGTTTAGTGTATATGCCAAGATATTAGTTCTTGTATACACCTATGAAAACATTTTAGGCTAATTAATAGTTGATGCATTATTTTCAGTTTTAAATATTAGCAGCATTGTTAATCAATATTCTTGAGTTGATACAACCAAATTGTATATGGCATATTCCAAGCTAGAAACCAAGATTTTCTCCTTTTGTGTGCATTTGGAAACATTAAGCACCTTAATCTTGTGAGAATCCTATATATTTATGGTTCATAGGCAACATAATTATATTTGACTTCACTCTAAGAATAGTGGGAAGGGAATGGACCTCACAAAGGCAAACATAATATAGTCACACTATGATAATAGTTAATAGCAGTAAAATATTGAAGAAAATGCAGAAAAACAGAACACCAAAGTTTAACGTGGGAAAAAACCTCTCAATGTGAGAAATCAAAAAAACCCACAGGAAGGTATAAAGGTATACTATTATCCAATCAAAGCTACAAAGATGTCTCAAAACTTAGAAGTACTAATAAGCATACATACACAACTCTTGTACAAGGACACATACACATCAACAAAATGAAATCAATGATGCTTGTTTACAGACTTTCTGGCAGTTCGACTTGAGAGCTCAGATCACAACCACAACTCGAAATTGAAGTACTATGAGTGAAGAATCTCCACTTAGACAAGAAAAGATTTGACCATTCGATCGTTCACTTGATGAGGTTAATACACTAATGGGAATTTAGAGAGGAACCCCAAAAAGTGTTTGCTCACATAAAGGAAAATGATCTGCATAATAAATACAAAAGGATGAGATCAAGTTTGTTGCCTTCCTTTTTAGCTTCAAAAACAGAAGTGAAAGGGAAAAATTCAGCTTGAGAAAAATAACAATACTGCAATGGAATATTTTACAAATGTACTTACATGCTCACCAAGTTGAAATTGCTGCCTAATGCACACTTTAATGGTGGAATCCATAAAGAAAGCAGATCCTTAGGTTGACCCTAGTAGTTACCCATCTCTTCATGCCCCTGGAAAATCTGAGTAGGTATCCATAAGAAATGCTACTAAATAGAGCAATCTCAAGTATCACTACCTATAGATCCATTAAGTTTGTAGTTACCTTCATACAGAGTTTAGCAGCAACTCTTCTTCTTGCAGTGTTCTCCAAGCAACCGACAGTCTTGAATTGAAGTACTAACAGAGAGGAAGGCAGTTTCTCTCCCAGCATATTTCTCCAACCTGAAGTAAAATATGGCGAGGAATAAAGTACCAACTTGAAGCTAAAATAGAAATCAAGTCTTCCGATTCCTAACATATTAGTCCACTTAACCACCCAGAATGAACTCTTAATTCATGGTAATTACTAATTAATATCTTCTGTTCTGCTCTAAATGCAATTTTATAGAAAAATATGTGTTAAGAAGTATCACTTATGCATGTATGAATTTAACTCTGGTATGACAAACATGAAAGATTAGAGTATTACCTGGTCAGAAATCTCTATTCAGAAATTTGTTGCCCATTGACTTCGATGGTGGGGATGTGGGAAATTTTAGGCCAAATTGGTTCATGTTTGTTCTTGCAGTGTTCTCCCAGCAAATCACAGTCTTGAATTTTGAGTAGTGAGAGAGAGGAAGGCAGCTTTTCTCCTTCCATCTTCTCCAGCTTTGGACAATATGAAATGTGTAATTGTTGGAGCGAAGTGAGGCCGAGAAGCTGGTTGCACTCCAAAGTCTCCAGATTTTGAAAGTAACAAAGGTGCAAAGTGGTAAGGGAGGGAAGATGAGGCAGCAAACCAACCTGTGTGCATGACCTCACGCAAGAAAAATCCATAGTAAGCTTAGTGAGGGCGCCTAAGTTGGCCATCCATGATAGCTCCTTCATTTGCTCGTCACTACCTTCCAAAACAAGCTCTTTCAAGTTAGGCGGCAAGCCACCCTCTGGCACCTTACAGATTTTCCGGCAAGCTCCTATGCAGAGAGAGTGTAAACTTGGAAGAAGAGTATTCATGTGACTCGGAAATGCCTCCAACTTGTCACAATATGTGATGCTGAGATGAGTCAAGTTGGGTGCAGCCAGTCCTTCTCCGGCAAATGACACTAATTTATGGCATCCATTGATGGTGAGACGTTGAAGAGCAGCGTGCCGTGGCTCTGACATTGAAACTGATTCCAGATTCAGACACAAAGATATCTCGAGATTCTTGAGATTGGGAAAGGAATCCAATGATAATGAGGTGAGTGAATGGCAGCTGTCTTCAATTTGTAGCTCTACCAAATCATACTTCTGCTGTGGCTGTTGCTGGGGGAATTCCAGTTTTCTGCAATCCATGATCTTCAACTTTTGCAAAGATCTGGGTAAAGAATTGCCCGGAATGGATAAAGCAGACCAACACCCTGAGATGTGTATTTCTTGGAGGTGACTTAGATGGTTGTTGCTCATTGCCTTAAACGCAGAATCCACCACCGACACACATCCCTTAATTGATAAAGTATCGCCAATAAGTATCATCTCTCGATTCCATCCTTCTGGAACTTCCAACATATGTAGTTCGCGAACTTTGAAACCATCCGACAAAGAAGAAACCATCCTCGAGAATACGGCATTAAGCATGTCTCCCTTTAACATTGGACAGTTTCTTAATTGAAGCTTCTGGAGTCGAGAAAAAGTTTTAAAGTCAGGTAAGTGCCACTCCTCCCAAGATGGCATATCATGAAATTCCAATGTCTCCAGTGAGAGAAATGGTGGAATATGCGAAGAATGGTGATCCCCTTCGTTCTTGTAAAACTCCATGCCAATACTCCTGAGTTGATCAAACCTTTCAATGCGCAGGGACTTAAGAGATGTTATCTCTCCAAGTGAAGGCAGCTTGAAGCAATTGTTGCAAGACACCAGAGATACACTTGTCATATTGTTGTAGGCAAAGTTCCCCAACCAATTTGGAAATGTTGTACCCTTGTATCCCTTGATTTTCAACACTTTCAAGTCATTGTGCGGTTGCAAGCTCTCCAGTATATCTCTTACTGTTTCTGTGTTTTGAACCACATCATCAGCTGAAGACCATTCCAAGCATAATTCGTTGATGTGCGTCTTATCTAGTATCCTTGCTCTCCTTCCTTGGCCGACGTCAACAACATTCTCCAACTTCTTAATCTCAAATGATCGGTGAAGATTTGCAAGCCCTCCTACTTCTTGGATTCCGTTATCTTCCTGCTTGCCCACAACAAAGCTACTTAAAAATTGCAAGACTTTCAATTGGCTTATTCTTCTGGGCATTTCTTTCAAAGCAGTTTTTCTAACATCAAGATGCCGTAAATTCACAAGCTTGTGCGTGCCACTAGGCAACATGGTCAACTTAGTACATTCATACAATATTAATGTTTGTAGATTATACAAGTTGCATAACGACTCTGGCAATGTCTTAATATTTGTCCAAGAGAAATTCAAATAGCGTAGATGAATCAATTTGCCTATTACATCAGGCAATACATCAAGTCTACAACAGGATAAAACTCTCAAGTTTTTTAAATTTGATGCTATGCTTTCCATGCTAAACAAATCGTCGACATACAAGCATGTCGATAGATTTTCCAACATAGCAATGGAATTACGACTATTCAATCTTCCAAATGACAAATGCCGAGTCTGAAAATGTATCTCCTCTTCTTCATCAAGTTTTTCCAAGTTGCAATAGAATTCTCCAGCAAGATGTATGGCTAAGTCATGGAACAGATCGTGCATCACAAAATAATTGTGATGAAATTCAACTTTTCTGAAAAATAATCTGGAAACTAGTTCATTAAAACACATGTAACCAACTTCTTCTAAAGTCTTTCCTCTTCTTGGTGATTGTAAAATGTTTTCAGCCATCCACAGCAAGATTAGTTCATCTTTATCAAAATAATAATCTTTTGGAAACAACGAGCAATAAATGAAACAGCCTTTTGATTGTTCACGCAGTTGATGATAACTTAATAACAATGCAGGAACAATCTTACCATTTTCCTGAGGAAGTTCCCAAATATCACTTGATAGTATTTTATTCCACTCCGCGACATCATGATTTGAGCGCAACAAGCGTCCAAGTGTTTCTACAGCTAACGGCAAGCCATCACACTTCTCGACAATCTCTCTACCTATTCCTTCGAGTATTGAACTCCCACTTATTTGAGAATTGGACACAAAAATAGACCAACAGTCATCACTTGACAGTCCCTTGAGAAAGTAACATTTACAATTTTGGACTATTGGACCAACATTTTCCATGCGGGTAGTTAGAAGAATAGTGCTTCCTTTTCTCGCATGTTGAAAAGGGGAAAGAAAACTATTCCACTTGTCAGCATCTTCACTCCAAGCATCGTCCAAAACAATGAAGAACTTCTTTTCTGACAGTTTTTCCTTCAAATCTTGTTGAATTAAATCGAAGCTGTCAAGACTACAAATACCTGAAGCGATCCCCTTTATAAGATTCTTTGTAGTCTCAACAACATCAAAATTTTCAGAAACACAAGTCCATGCTTTTAGATCAAACCCCCTCATCAAATCATCATTGTTGTACAGGCATTGTGCTAAAGTAGTTTTACCAACACCGCCCATACCAACAATAGAGATGACGGACAAGTTATGATCATTATTGTCATTGAGCATCTTGATTAGTGCCTGTTGATCACCATCCCTGCCGAACACATTCTCCTGGACAAGAGCACTTGTGGATGAAGGTCTCCATGATGAGGAGCTATGCGTTGGAATCTCTTTGAGACCAAGGGTATCTTTGCGTTTCTGAAGATCTTCTATTCTTTCAACCACCTCTTGCATCTTATCTACTGTCTGCCTACCTTCAGGGTTGAGGAAGTTAAAGCGCCAGAAACATACCACCTTTTGAGAGGCGGCTTTGGTGAGGACAGCGTCCAGCAAATTATTAGCAGTGTAGAGAGCATCCTTGAAACTATCAAGCCATTTTCTCACAAGTTCGTTTGCATACTGCTTCTGCTCAGCGTCAGCAGCCAGAGCTTTGGCAGCCAAGATAGCAGTCTTCAGCCTCTCAACCAACTCCTGGTCTAGCTTCTTGCCCACCACCAAGTTGACAAACTCAGGTGAAATGAGCCTGTCAAGAACAACGTTAATGGAGCCAGAAAGAAGTGCTTCAGCCATGGTACGATGATCAGAAAACAGGAAATGAATGAGTGAGTGATTGGATTTTGAGAATGTAAGGAAGAGAGAGCAATATTGCACAGCCAAGGTAATAGCTAGTACGGTTTATAAAAGAAAACATGTAAATTTTGTAAAAGAAAATAAAAATATAAAATAGTTAGTAGCAAATATAATATACTTGCATGACAAAAAATCTAAATGAAAAGTATATTTCACACTAATATTGATCCCAAAAATCAATGACAATGAAATATGCAACCAATAATAAATGCAATTCTTTGAGCACTCAGATTAGAGAACTTGGTAAGATCATGATGCTAGATCCTGCAGATTACTTATGGAATTGATGCTCTAATACATAAAGAATGGTTCCATTTATTTGTAAAACATAATCCATTATATGCTTACTTTTTCAATAATATATCCCTGGCTAGTAGAGACAACCAAATTGTTAATCAGTATTCTCAAGTTGAGTACAACTAAATTGAATTCAGTTTTTTTTTCCCGATTATATTACTACAAGAAAATTTGTCTTTTACTATGTTTTAAAAGTGTACTGAAAAGCTGAAAAATGTGGCTATAACTGGCCACGCTTTTCAAATAGTCACCTGTTCAACCGTGGACAATTTTCTATAGCCACGGTTTTTGGTATCAATTGCTACGCTTATTTTTTGCCACGTTTTTGGTTGGAAAAGTGTGGCTGTTGGTAGAAACGATGATTTTTCTCCTTGTATGCACAATTTTTCTCCTTGGTTTATGTTATTATGAAGTTATTAATAACAAGAATGCATGGTATTTTCTCTTTGATTTTGCTGGAAGCTTGAGAACTTTTTCACGAGGAGGCTTTTAAAGAATAGTTTTTTTCCTTATTTGGTTGGTTTCTGATTTTGAACAAAGAGAAGCAGTAAAGGTAATGGGGAGAAACCGAAGGGTTGGAGGAAGGAGTTATGAAGGGAGAAGATAGAGTGTTGGTAACTGCACCATAAAAAAAGATTTTCTTAAAACATGCAACTGTATCATCTATGATTTGACCTTGAAAGGACTTGACATCACAAAGAAAAAGTGATTTGATTTTATTAAAAATTAAAACAGAAAGTAATTTTTTTTTGGTTTCCCACGGTATCCCCCAGCCCGGCAGGCCAAAGACTAATCCGTCGCAGTACTGAGCTCCATTTAAGGGTTTGCCACTGGCCAATAGGTTGTTGCATGCACAAGGCGGGATTCGAAAAACAAAAAGTAATTTTAAATTTGAAAACTATTGACTAAAGGATAAAAGGAATAAAATAAAATAAAACACATGGATAATGTAATACTCATTTTGGGCTCAGAGGTAGTTGGGTTTAAGGAAACACATTGGACCACTCAGAATCTGAATTTTTAAGGTTGGCCCAGATGATTCAGCATGTGCAATAAGGCCCAGAGAACGAAGTTCAGAGAGATGGTTCTTCATATGCCCAGAATTGTCTCATCCAACCTATGAGACAAAAACTTCAACAAACACATCAGCAATTTTCAAACAATGAGTCATGACTTAAAATCCCTAGACTAGTCCTAAGCATGCAAAATCTGTCTTCAGTGAGTGGTTTAGTGAAAATATCAGCTAATTGCTCCTCTGATTTAATAAATTGAATGTTAATATCCCCTTTTTGAACATGTTCTCTTATTGAGTGAAATCTCACTTCAATATGTTTAGTTCTAGAGTGCAAAACTGGATTCTTTGAAATATTAATGGCACTCATATTGTCACACAACAAGGGAATATTTTCAGCATTTAGTTTATAATCAGCAAGCTGTGTTTTTAACCACATAAGCTGAGAACAACAAGAAGAAGCAGCTATATACTCAGCCTTTACAGTGGATAAAGCCACTGTGGACTGCTTCTTACTTGACCAGACATTTAGAGACTTTCCAATGAAATAACATATGACTGATGTGCTCCTTCTATTAACTCTATCACCAACAAAATCTGCATCACAATAACCAACTGCAGAAAAATCATCAGTCTTAGGATACCATAAACCAAAATTGGATGTGCCATGAACATATCTAATGATCCTCTTAACTGCTGAAAGATGTGACTCTTTTGGTTTTGATTGGAATCTTGAACACATTCCAACACTTTGCACAATATCAGGTCTAGAGGAAGTTAAGTACATAAGAGAGCCAATCATTCCTCTATACCTAGTCTCATCTACATCTTTCTCAGTTTCTCCCTTTTCTAATTTTGAATTAGGGTGCATGGGAGTTTCCATGGGTTTGGCATTTTCCATACCAAATTTCTTAACTAGTTCCTTGGTTACTTCTCTTGATGAATAAAAATATCATTTTTAGTTTGCTTAATTTGAAGCCCAAGGAAAAAATTAAGTTCACCCATCATACTCATGTCAAATTCACTTGTCATGAGTTTTCCAAATTCAGTACAAAGGGATTCATTTGCTGATCCAAAAATAATGTCATCAACATAAACTTGGACTAGAATGAAAGAATAATTAGAATTCTTGATAAATAGAGTAGTGTCTGTGGTGCCTCTTTGAACACCATTTTTCAAAAGAAAAGAGCTAAGTCTCTCATACCAAACTCTAGGAGTTTGTCTTAAACCATAGAGAGCTTTTGATAGTTTGAAAACATTATTAGAAAATTTTTTATTTTCAAAATCAGGCGGCTGAGTCACATATACTTCTCTATCTATCACACCATTCAAGAATACATATTTCACATCCATTTGATATAATTAAAACCACAAAAAGCAGCATAAGCTAGAAGAAGTCTTATGACTTCTATTCGGGCAACAGGGGCAAATGATTCATCAAAATCTATTCCCTCTTCTTGGTCACATCCTTGTGCCACCAATCCTGCTTTATTTCTAACAATGCTTCCATCTTCACCAAGCTTGTTCCGAAATATCCATTTGGTGCCTGTTACTTTCTTTCCACTTGGCTTTGGAACCAATGTCTAAACTTGGTTCTTCTCAAACTCATGAAGCTCATCTTCCATTACATTTACCCAAGAGGGGTCATCAAGGACTTCCTTGATGTTTCGAGGCTCCATTTGAGATAGAAAAGCAATGTTAGATTCTTCATCTGCATTTCTAGTAAAGGAACGAGTTTTGACACCATGTGAGACATCTCTAATGACAAATTTCTCAGGATAATTCTTTAAGAATCTCCATTCACGAGGTCTAGTGGACTTGGAGGCAGGTTCAGTCACTAAGGGATTCAAGGAATTGGTGGCTTCATGATTTCCTCCATATTCATGAGACAAAACAGAATTGTCTCTTGCTGAATCTGCAGTAGTTGCAGTTTCTAGTTCAGTTTGCCCAGAATGTTCATTTTCATGATTTTGTGCTTTTTCATCATCCTTTTGAACCTGATTTCCTGCATCACAATCTTCCAAAATACTTTGAACCAAGTTAGTTTCACAAAATATAACATGTATGGACTCCTCAATTATCCTAGCATCTTGATGATAAACTCTATATGCTTTACTATTTGTGGAGTATCCTACAAATAAGCACTCATATGCTTTTGGATCAAAATTTTCCAAATTATATTTGTTATTTAGAACAAAACATTTGCATACAAAGATATACAAGTAATTTAAATTTAGTGGGTGACCTTTCCAAAGTTCATAAGGTGTTTTCTTCAAAAATTTCGTTATGATAGTTCTATTCAAAATGTGGCAAGCTGTGTTAACCGCTTCAGCCCAAAAGAATTTTGGAACATTACTCTCACAAAGCATGGCTCTTGTCATTTCTTGAATACTTCTATTTCTTCTTTTCACAACACCATTTCGTTGTGGTGTCCTTGGACAAGATAAGTTGTGAGATATTCCAAATTCCTCATAAAAGGATTCAAATAATTGGTTTTCAAATTCAGTTCCATGATCACTTCTTATAGAAGAGATCTTTAAATCCTTTTCATTTTGAACTTTCTCGCTAAAAATTTCAAAGGCCGAAAAGGCTTCATTTTTGTATGCAAGAAATAAAATCCAACCAAACCTAGATTAGTCATCCACAATTAGTAAACCATAATGTTTACCACCTAAGCTTTGAGTTCTTGTTGGACTAAATAAATCAATATATAGCAATTCAAGTGGTCTTTTAGTAGAGATGTCTTCCTTTGATTTAAATGAACTCTTTGTTTGTTTTCCCATTTGGCAAGCATCACAAGTGATGTCTTTGTCAAACCTTATCAAAGGAAGACCTCTTACTAATCCTTTCTTGACAAGTTTATTTATTTGAAACATACTTGCATGGCCCAATCTCTTGTGCCATAGCCACTTTTCAGATTCTTTAGAATGAAAACAAGTTACATTTTGATCCTTTAGTTCATCAAGGGTAAGTCCATACACATTATTACAACGCTTAGCAATAAACAACACTTCATTGGTCTTTTCATTTACAATACAGCATTCCAATCTTTTAAAAATCACCAAATAACCTAAATCACACAATTGACTTATGCTCAACAAGTTATGTCTTAAACCATTAACCAAAAAGACATCATCAATGAAGGTAGATTGATTGTTACCTACTTTTTCAATAGCCACAATTTTATCTTTTCCATCATCTCCAAAGGTCACAAAGCCTCTATCATACTTGTTTAGTTTGATGAAGAAAGTTGACCTTCCAGTCATGTATCTTGAGCATCCACTGTCCAAGTACCACATATCCTTTTTGTTCTTGGATGCTAGGCAAATCTCATCAAATTGATCATCACCATCCATGAAGCAGATTTGTCTTCGCATTTAGAGTCTTCTTCCTCATCCGAATCATTTTCAAGATCTTCCCAAGATGCCATGAGCACTCTTTTCTTTTCTTTCTTTCCTTTTTCTTCCTTCTTGAGCTTCGGATAGTTGAACTTAAAATGTCCAACCTCCTTGTAATGATGAAAAATTACCTTGCTCAAGTCCTTCTTGTGTTCTTTTGAGTTTGAACCCTTGTACTTGCCTTTGTTCCTTATTAGCCTTCTAAGTCTCGTAGCAAAAGACACAAGTTCATCATCTGAAAACACATCACTAGACTCACTATCTTTTGATTCTATTTTTGACTTAAGAGCTATTCCCTTTTTCTTTGTGTCCGGGTTAGTATGTGTGGCTTCATAGGCAAGGAGTTTATCTCTCAGCTCATTATAGGTTATGAGGCTTAGGTTATTACTCTCGGCTAGGACATTGATAGTTGTTTCCCATTCTTTTGTGAGGCTTCTAAGGAGTTTTCTCACTAGGGTTTGTTCTGAGTAGGTTGTACCCATAGCATCAAGGTTGTTGATTATGATTGAGAATCTCTCAAACACTTTATCAATGCTTTCTCTATCCTTCATATTAAACATCTCGTACTCTTTTCGCAGCATATCAATCCTCGTTTCTTTAACCTATTTAGTACCTTTGTGTGTAACATGGAGTTTCTCCCAAATTTCTTTAGCTGTCTTGCATCTAGACACCTTTTGGTACTCTTCAAAGCTGATAGTACAGTGAATAAGGTTGATGCCTTTAGCATTCAGCTCCACTTTCTTCTTGTCGTCGTCATTCCATTCAGTTTCTTCTTTTAGAGTCACCACTCCATTAGCACTTATTTTTGTTGGAATCTTGGGACCACTTACAACAATCTTCCATATGTTGAAGGGAGGCCTATTGTTTGACTGGCCTTTAGTTAGAGTATAGGCAACTGTGGTTGTGCCCAAGTTGTTCACCATTGGACCTTTGCTCCAAGCGGTGAAGCTTGATTCTTGAGACCAAGACTCTTAATACCAATTGAAGGTTGTAGAAGGCTTAGAGAAGGGGGTTGAATCTATGACCTTCTTTTACTTTAATAAAATACCCCTTTAATTACAAGCTTTCAATATGAATCTGTTTGAACTCAGCAGCAGAAAATTTATGAGACAATTTCATTTTATCTCATGAATATCAGAAAACAGAACAGAGAAGGGAAGAGAGAAGCTGACACCATCATGTATCCTAGTTCAGTTGCCTTGTGCAATGCAACCAACATCCAGTCTCCACCACAAGGTGGAATTTTTACTATAGTTAAAGTATTACATACACCAATTTCACAGGATTGACACAATCCTTCCACTCTCAAGTTCTAACCTAACTTGACTTGGCTATGCTAATACCCAACTCTTCACTCTTAGTGCTTACCCAACTAAGAAAGGGGTACCTCACTGGTACAAGATACAAGACAAAAAACCAACTTAAAGAAATCTGGAATCACTCTAGACTTTTCACTCAAGTGTATCACTCAGTATTTTGTCAATCTTTGGCCTTTTGTTTTCATGAACTCTCTCATTCAGCCTTTTACCTCAAGAAATTACAGAAAGATAAACATTAAAAATGAAATTACAATATGTAAAATATGAAGGAGATTGAATGCTTCAATAGCCTCTGTTGCTATGTGATGAACCAGATTTGCTTGACTCTAATTTAGTTTCTCATTCTGGTAGAATCCTCCTTTGAAAGAAAGCACTGTCTAAGTTGATGAACTCTCTCAGAGAAGACTTCTCAGAACATGAACTTCAAACCCCTAGTTCTCTCTCCTTGTTTCAGTATAAGCAAGAAATTTCTTTTTGTATCTCCTTGCATGTTGCTGAGATGCTCTCTTCCAAGTCAATCCTTAAGCTTTGTACTTCACCAACTTAGCTATTCACTTTCTTCCATTAATCTCCAAATTGGAATTTTGGAACAGATCCCTTTTTCTTCATCGAATGACTCAGAACAGAAAAGAAGAAAAGTTTTCAATGACAATCCCACATCTGAACCCTTGAGATACTACTTGGCCCCCAAGAAATAATCTTGGCCTTTAATTCACAGTAGTGTGTTTCAGAAATCACTTTTTCCATATATCTCAAAATAAAGTAGCAGAGAGTTAGAAAATGAGAGAAGAAAGTAAGATGCATGTAAAAGTAAGTGAATCACCTTTAGCCTCTGACTTAGCTTTATATGGTTTGATTTGGGTGATTAGACTTCAATCTTTTTTGCTTAACCCTTCTCTTTCTTTCTTCTTCGATGATTGACTTAGAAACGAAGCACTCTCTCTCTTATCTGAGTTCTATCCGAATTGAAAAAGGAACGTTGCTTTGGAGGTAAGCACTTGGAGAGATCAGCTTGAGAGAATTACATTGGGCTTAGATTCAGGGACGGATCTATATGGGAGAGTGTGGGGGCAAGTGCTCCCATTGAGATTTTATGAAATTCTATGTATTACACGGGATAAAAACTTATTTGCCCCCACTCAATAAATAAATTTAACCCTATTTTAAATTTTTTTAATCCATTTCTGTCTTCATAATGTATAAAGAGAAGATCTCACTATCTTATAATAATATTATATTTGATTATTTAATAAAAAATAATTAAATAATAATAATAATAAAAATAATAATTAAAAAATAAGTCAATAATTTAAATTTAAATACTAAAAGCATATTTTTTTATACTTTCTAAAATTTTAATTATCTTCTCTTGTTCATTTTTATTTTCTATTTTCTAGTAAGACTCATTAATTTTATTCTTTAATTTTTTTTATTTAATTAAATATTTATTTTTAAATATTTTTTATTCATTCAATTATTTTACATTTTATTTTGTAGTTATGTTATTGTATATATTTTTTAGGGTAAAGTATACTTTTTGTCCCTGAAGTTTGGCAAAAATTTCAAAAATATCCCTAAATTTTATTTTATTTCAATTTTGTTTTAGAAATTTTCGATTTGCATCAAATATACCATCGACAGCTAAATTTTCAAAAAATTTAAGACCAATCTAACAATAATGCGTAAAAATTATACTTGATTTGCTTGTGTTGAGAGTTGTTCTTATGAAATTGTTGTTGAATTGGTCTTAAATTTTTTGAAAAATTAGCCGTCATGAGTATATTTGATGCAAATTGAAAACTTTTGGGACAAAATTGAAACAAAATAAAAATTAGGGGTATTTTTAAAATTTTTGTCAAACTTCAGGAACAAAAAGTATCTTTTACCCTATTTTTTATTACATGGTTAATAGTTATTGAATAATAAGATATCAGTAATTTAAATTTTGAAATATAGTAATATTAGTTAGCAACAAATAACAATTGAAATAAAAAGTAAGATCTAAATACATGGATATTCATTGGTGTTTCTTCTTTTAAAGTTAGCTTTAGTTTTGTTGGTAATAATGACATTAACTAAAAAAAACTGTAGTTATAAATATTATAAAGAGTCGATTTCGTAATTCTATGAGAGATGAATTTTTAAATGATTATTTAGTGACATATATAAAAAAATAGATATTTAATTGTATTGACAATGAAAGTATTATTCAATCTTTTCAGAATATAAAATTTAGAAGAATAAAACTCTAAGTTATATGTTATTATTTAAATTACTATACAAGTATTTTAATTTATCAGTTAAATAATTAGAAGACTAATTATATTTTATAATAATAAAATTATTATCATATTATATATACTTTGCCCCCACTGATAAAATTTTTTAGATCCGTCACTGCTTAGGTTGCCTTTGATCCAATTGACCCAGCTGAATTCCTTGCTTTGTTTTCTTTGAATTTCCTTTGTTTAGACAGCCACCAGCAGATTTATTTTGTTCCATATTGGGTTGCTGCTATGTTTGCTAATTATGGCTTGCATCACTTAATCAGAAATAATCAAAACTAATTGAATGATTAACCCACCAAAAATAATGTTTGTCATCATCAATTTAATTTAGTTAATTTCTTAACTCAACAATACTAATATTGATACAAAAAATCAATGACAATGAAATATCCAACCAATAATAAATGCAATTCTTTGAGCAGTCAGATTAGAGAACTTGGTAAGATCATGATTACTAATGGAATTGATGCTCTAATACATAAAGAAAGGTTACATTTATTTGTAAAACATAATCCATTATATGCTTACTTTTTCAATAATATATCCCTAGCTAGTAGAGACAACCAAATTGTTAATCCATATTCTTAAGTTGAGTACAACCAAATTGAATTCAATTTTCTTTTTTTTTCCGGTTATATTACTACAAGAAAATTTGTCTTATACCATGTTTTAATTAAAAGTGTACTGAAAAGCTGAAAAATGTGGCTATAACTGGTCACGCTTTTCAAATGGTCACCTGTTCAACTGTGGACAATTTTCTATAGCCATGTTTTTTGGTATCAATTGCTACGCTTACTTTATGGCCATGCTTTTTGTTGGAAAAATGTGGCTGTTGGTAGAAACGATGATTTGTCTCCTTGTATGCACATTCTGTGTTTTTAGTTCGGAGGGATGCTATAAAGCTATTAGATTTGCAAGTTGAGGAAGCATTTTTCAACTGATGCACGACCAAAATTTAAACGTGCATTAGGTAATTACAACATTCGGTAATTATCATAATAATTCTTTTATTGAATTTTTGGATGTAAATATTGTCGTCTTCTTAGAGAAATACATTATCACAAAATTCTAGAGAGTTAAAACCAAGTGTTAGAAAGGTAAAAAAAGATGATAGAGAAAAGGTTTGAGTGTATTTAAATTGTGTGAAATGATACAATATAGAAGAGTATTTATAAGTAATAAGAGAATCGATAGTGTTCTTGCCTGCGAAATAGATCGGCCTCTAGTGATAGATGACTACCGAACTATGTCCTCGGAGGCTGATCGTCCAATCCTTGAGTCCGAGCTCTTCTTTCTGGTGTGACGCGAGAATATGAATGTCGGAAAAAAGGGGAGAGTGTACCTGCAAAGGCACTCTAAAGCTTAAGTCAGTATAGTGTATTATTATCTCTTATCCAAGAAAAAATGTCTTACCTTCCTTTATATGATGGGTTTCTCGTCCGTTACGCTTTTGGTGTTAATGTGGTTTTGAAATGATGAACAACCTAACTGACAATTTCACGTTTGGATGTCGGTTATGACAAGAAAATAAACGAAACCGAGTTATGACTCATAAAAGCTGAGCTATAACGGGTGATACTGAGTTATAGCTCGTATTGATGATGGTCATAATACCGAGTTATAGCTCGTATTGATGACGGCCATATCACAGCCCTCAAACTTAGCCTGAGGAGAGTTTTTATGAAGCAAGTTGAGCTTCCTTGATGAGTTATAACTCGGTAAAATAGGTAACCTCGGTGAGCCCCCAGTTCAACGTACTTCATTAAAAAGAAAATTTTTATTGGGGAACGTGGGGGGGGGTCGTGTCTACTTTTATTGAGGAGAGAGAAAGATTCCTTGGAGCATTTAAAGCTTGTTATGTTTCCAAAGCAACCTCACCTTTTGATTTGATTGAGGTAGCAGTTACTTTGTGGTGTGGTTAAGTTGATGGTTTGGGTTCCAAGTTGTGTATCACTGACCCTTGGTTTCTGCTACTTAGAAAACAAAATGAGTAAAAGAGGTATGCATGCCATTTCTCTCTTTTTCATTTTATCATCTGCGTCTTCTTCCTTTTGTTTTTCTGTTCTTATTTGCTCATGGGGTTTGAGAAAGAGAAAAAAGATAAGATAGACTAGTCTTATGACTGGATTAGTGAGGATGTGAGATCTTGAGTTTCCTTATTCCGTGATGAAGCTGCTGTGAAGGAAGTTGATGTAGCCAAGGTTGTAAAGGCTGGTTCTGGAGTTCGAGTTGAGTTGTTTTCGTGTAGCATTGATGATAGGGTTTACCATCGGGGGCAGGGGTTCGAATTTTTCTATATGCATAGCTGTTTCTTAGAAGAGCTGAGAGTGAAGTTGCCATTTACAAAGTTTGAATGTCAGGTTTTAAAACAGTTAAACTGTGCTACATCTCAGTTTCATTCAAATAGGTGGGCGTTCCTCCGTTCCTTTGAGATTCTGATGGAATTTCTTGAAGAGATGCCATCAGTGGACTGTTCTATTCTTTATTTCAAGCAAAGGGGGTGTGGAAGGGGGGATGGATAAATTTCAATAGCACCCGTGGGTTTGGTATATTCAAGTTGTATAAATCCTCTTTTAAGGATTTTAAGAAAATGTACCTGAAGGTTAGAAACCTGGAAAAAGATTTTCCTTTTTATATTGATGAGAATTTGGCCGAGAGGTTTCCATTGTGGTGGTGCTTGGAACCTCAAAATATACTCGGTCCCGAGGTTATATCTCCGAGGAATGTTTGTTTGATTGAGTTCTTGGTGGAAAATATTGATCGTAAGGATCTGATATCTATGTATGAGTTACACAAGTGGGAAGAAAATAAAGATGTTGTTTTAGAGTATTTGGGTGAGTTTGGGTTTTTATTTGACGTGTATATTATTCTTCTAAGGATGGCTAACATATGGTGTGTTTTGTAGGTGCTAAATACCCTGGGGTTTCAGCTGCATCTCTGAGGTGCCGATTTAAAAATAAAAATTTGTAGAAGGAAGTGTCATCGTCTAACCGCGAAAAAGCGGCTGTGGCTGGAGAAGTTACTCAGCCCCCTCGGGGTCGGACAAAAGTGATTTTGAAGAAGAGAAATTCGGACGTGGTGGAGTTGTCCGAAGACTCTAGTAGGAAGGATCAGGGGGTTCCTTTGGAAGAAATACAGGCTTTCATGGTTAATCATGAAAAGCTTCATGAGATGTCTGAACAAAGTGAGGGTTTATCAGTGTGGGGGAGGGATTATCCTTATATGGCTGTGGCGGATGAGTACTGCCAATCTTCAGCGGATGTGTCTCTGGCTAATGAGGTCGGTGAGATGGCGATCGGGCAATATATGCAGGTAATCATCTGAATTTGTTTACCCTATGATTTTATTGGGGCAGTAATTTTATATATATATATATATATAATTTTTTTTTATGATGGTTTGTAGGTTGTTGGTTTGAGGCTAGCTAGTTTAGGGCATAGCCAGGACTTGAAGCATAAGAAGGTAACAGTTGAAAGGGAGAAAAAGAAGGGTGATGAGATTTTAGATTCATTTGTTGAAGGATTTGAAAGGGCTCGCTTACAGATGAAGTTTCTGGCCCCAGAAGTTGATCTATTCGAGATGGATCCTGGGAAGATCGTCCGTGATGGCCAGATGGTCGAGGATGATGGTGATGCCGAAGATGAGGCTGATAATGTTTAATGTGTTCTGTTTATCATTGTGTTTTGCTTTATAGAACCTCATATGCTTTTTTTTGAATATTTTGCTGCTGCGGGTGTAATAGATAATAGCTTGTGATGGTTTTGAACTTGAATTGTTTTGGGTTGCAGGATTGTTAGCCTTTGGTTATATGGCATATTTGAAATTGCTTTTTGTTTTGGAAAAAGTTGTACTTAATTGGTCGGAATCTTTCCGTTTTTTGATTGCCGAGTATAAGCAGATTGTAATTAGACAAAAAATTTTGTCGTTTGAACTTATATGGATAATAGATAAGTTGCATCTTTTGATGATAAAAATTACTGACAATATAATTCGCGTAAACGTTAGTCAAAGAGAATGAGATAGATTTTATTTCTCATGTACAGTAAAATGTTGAACCTTTGGATACAAAGGTGCAGGTAGGCTAGCCTCGTTAAAACCCCTCCAAGCAAAACCCTTTGGGAAAAAAGCTTGGTAGTAGGAAAAAGAGTACAAGCCTGACCCTGACTTTTAACTATAAAATTTCTTTAGGGAGGAAACATTCCAAGTATTAGGTAGGATTGTACCATTTATTGATTCTAGCTTATATGCTCCGTTTCCGAAGGCTTCTGCTACTCGGTATGGGCCGTCCCAGTTTGCTGCGAGCTTTCCATGGGAAGGTGGTTTCTGAGCAGTCTCTGTCTTTCGAAGTACTAAGTCACCCTTTTGAAATGATCGGCTTTTTACCAATTTATCGTGTCGCCGAGATATTGTCTGTTGCGCTACATGTTGTCGAAGTGTTGCTGTATCCCTTATTTCCTCGATGATATCTAACTCGGCTCTCCGAGCTTCATCGTGGCTACCGAACTTAGTTCTGATGGAGGTTTGCGAAATTTCTAGTGGTATCATAGCTTCAGAGCCATAGACTAGTTGGAATGGCGTTTCTTTCGTTGTTGATTGTGGTGTTGTATTATATCCCCAAAGGACTTCAGGTATTAATTCGGCCTAGAGACCTTTAGCATCATCTAACTTCTTCTTGAGTGCGTGCAATATGACTTTATTTGCGGTCTCAGCTAATCCGTTTGTCTGAGGATGTTCAACCGAAGCAAAATGCTATTTGATTTTAAGGTTCTGGCCTGGTGCTGTTGGGAATGGACCGAGTATATCCAGCCCCCATCGGTTGAAAGGCCAACTAACATCAGAATGATGTAAATTCTCGGCAGGAATATGTATGATTGGTGCATGTTTTTGGAAATTGTCACAAGTCTGAACCTTGTTTTGGCAATCATATTTCATCGTGGGCCAAAAGAAACCAGCGCGGAAGATTTTTGAGGTTAAGCTCCGAGCTCCTGTATGCGTTCTGCAAATTCCTTCATGTGCCTCGGCCAATGCTATATCGGCTTCAGCTTTGTTAAGGCACTTTAGCAATGGGCGAGTATATCCTCACCTATATAATGTTCCATTGAGTAATGTGAAAAAAGATGCTTGTCTGCGGAACTTCTTTGTATTGTCGACGTTATCTGGTACATGACCTGTTTGTAAATATTGTATGAAGTCGTTTCTCCAATCCTTTTCCTGTGTAACACTTAACATATCTGTTAGACTAACACTTGGAGACATTATAGTGAATTGATGTAGTGTAGATAAGTCGGATTGTGTGCTGCCGAGTTTAGATAAAACGTCGGCCCTTTGGTTTTGTTCTCGTGGTATGTGTTGTATTTCAAATTTTGAGAACTTTGAAGTTAAATCTTTCACTAATAGTAGATATTTAGAAAGAAGAGGATCCCTTACCTGGAAAAGGTCGTTTACCTGTTGTACTATCAGTAGGGAGTCACAATATACCTTTATGGCAGATATTTGGAGATCCAAACAAAGTCGGAGTCCTGCGACTAGGGCTTCATATTCTGATTGGTTGTTGCTGGCTTTAAAAGATAAGTGTAAGGAATGTTCCAGGATAAAGCCATCGTCAGCCTCCAGACGGATTCCAGCTCCACATCCCTCATTGTTGGATGAGCCGTCTATATATAAAGTCCATTGCTTTGTATGGTCCTCTTCTGAAGGCATTGTAAGCTCTGCAATGAAATCGGCCAAGAACTGGATCTTAATCGGTCCTCTAGATTGATACCTGATGTCGAACTCAGACAATTCGATTGCCCATTTTATAAGTCTGCCTGCAATTTCTGGTTTGTGTAGCACCTGTCTTAATGGGTGATCTGTTCTGACATAGATTACATGGCTCTGAAAATAAGGTCGGAGTCTTCTCGCCGAAAATATTAGGGCTAAGGCGAGCTTTTCTATTCTCGGATAGTTGAGCTCGGCGTGTTGGAGAGTTTTATTGACAAAGTATATCGGATGATAAACTTTGTTCCTTTCTGTAACAAGAGCAGAACTTATCACCCAATCAGTAACTGATAAATATAAGAATAAATCCTCCCCTTGCAGGGGTTTTTGCAAGATCGGCGGTTGTGAGAGAGTTGTTTTTAGTTTGGTAAAAGCTCTCTCACAGTCGTCGTTCCATTGAAATTTGCTTTTCTCTATTATTGTTTGGAAAAAAGGAATAGACTTTGAAGCTAAGCATGGTATAAATCTCGATAGCGCAACAAGTCTTCCTGTAAGGCGTTGTACTTCTTTTACTGTTTTTGGGCTTGTCATATCCACAACTGCTCGGCATTTGTCAGGATTTGCCTCAATGCCCCTGCTTGTTAGTAAAAAAGCTAAGAACTTACCACCTTGAATGGCGAATGCACATTTCTCCGGGTTTAGGCGCATGCTGTAGCGGCGTATTTCGTCGAAGATTTCTGTTAAATCGTCGATATGGTTTTTGCCGACCTTTGTCTTGGCGACCATGTCATCGACATACACTTCAATATTTCTGCCGATCTGTTTGGCGAAGACCTTATCCATAAGACGTCGATAAGTTGCTCCTGCATTCTTTAATCCAAAGGGCATAACTTTATAACAGTAGTTACCAAAATCAGTGATAAATGCCGTTTTACTTTGATCAGAGGGGTGCATGAGGATTTGATTATAACCCAAATACGCATCCATGAAACTTAAGGTAGCATAACCTGAGGCGTTATCTACCAAAGAGTCTATGGATGTTAAAGGGTAAGAATCCTTCGGGCATGCTTTGTTTAAGTCAGTAAAGTCGACGCACATGCGCTACTTACCGTTTTGTTTCCTTACCATTACCACATTTGCAAGCCAGGTAGTAAATCTGATTTCTTTGATGAATTTCGCGTTAATCAGCTATTGAGTTTCTTCTAATGACGCCCTTTTCTTTTCATCGCTGAGTTTTCTTTTCCTCTGCTGCACTGGTCGGGCGGTTGGGTTATAGCTAGTTTGTGGCTGATGATTTGTGGGTCGATGCCGGGCATGTCTGAAAGCGTCCATGCAAATAAGTCGGCTTGTTCTTGTAGAAAGGTTGCGATGGCCTTTAGCTCCGTGGCGCTGATTGATGTACCTACATAAGTAAATTTATTAGGATCATTATTGAAATAAACTTTCTGTAAGTCGCCTGATGGTGTAGGTCGTTCAAGAAAGTTGGCTCTTGGATCAAGGTCGGCTAATGCCGAGCTGTTGGTGACGAGATCAACATTGTTGACTTGTTGCTTTGAACGATTTGGGAATTTCATGCTGATGTTGTAATATTGGCATGCCTCTTTATGATCTCCGTGGATCGTTACAACTTGATCGTTCTGCAAAGAAAACTTGACACACAGGTGAACTGTAGAGACAATTGCGCCGAACTTGTTTAAGAAAGGTCGGCCAAGTATAAGATTATATGGGCTAAAGCAATCTACTACTAAATATTGAATATCATATATTTTTGAAAGAGGATGCTCACCCAGTGTGGTTTGTAACCACACTGAACCCAATATTGGAACTCGTTCTCCCGAGAAACTGTAACAACCCCGATTTTCGAGTATGTGAGATCTTTTATGAAAATATGGATTTCTCCAGAAGATCAGTAAGGGGAGAACTTCTGATATATCATCAAGTATCTCAATCCTTATTGTCATTATGTCATCCTTAAGCTAGAACCTCTTCTGAGGCAAGCTCGACAATGCAATTGCGAAGAACCTAGTTTTTGAACCGTATCGGTTAGGAGTTTTGATTCTAGTTTTCGTAAATAGTCTCAGTTTGATGAACCGGACTCGATTCATGAGAGAAGAGAGATAATAGGATAATATTATCATTATATTAGTATTAGAAGCTTCTTGAATGATATTATAAGGTTACTTGGTCTGTTTTAGTTGAAAACGAAAAATCGGTTTAACCGGGTTCACAATTTACTGGTGCAGCTTAGCACCAGCACTCTCTGATGACTTTAGCAATGCTAAGGCCTCATTATACATGTTTTATTATCATAATAAATATGTTACTAGTGTCATTTATGCTAGTAGCTCAGAAAATAATTTTTAGAAATATTTTTACAAGTGTTCCGATACACCTAGTTTTAGCAGTTATACACCAGAGATATTTTAATATTATTTTAATCCACCTCCAAGCCAACCAATCACCACTCACCTTACACCCCCCAAAACCTCCAAGGCTGTCTCATTTCTTCATTTTGGCCAAAAATAACAAGAGAGAAAAGAGAGAAACTTTCATGAACACTTAATCTTCAAAGCTTGATTTCTTCTGAACTAAAACCCAAATCAAACTTCCGATTTCACCAAAATGATCCTCTCTTCTTTCTCTACATAACCATATAATATATCAAGGCTGGAAATAAGGTGAGATGGCTGTCTCCCTCCCTCTTCAATTCGGTTTTCAAGGAAAACCATGTGTACAAGATGTCTCTGGTACGGGTTGAGAGATGGGTCGGGAGCTCGCGGGTCGTGGCAGATGCCGGATTGTTTGATGGAAGCGATGGTGGGGAGGTACCTGCAAAGACACTCCGATGCTCAAGTCAGAATGAATCTAAGAGGTATGAGGTGTGAGGAATGAGTGAATACCTGGGGAGACCTGGGTCCTCTTATTTATAGGTGGTGACGGTTATCTTATCTTATCACATAAGATAGGCTTTTGAATTCAAAAGTTGGTTGGGGGATCTAGTTGGGCCGGTTCCAGGCCTTCTAGAGGGTTTCTTCGGTTCGGACCCAGGTAGCCGTGTTTGAGTTTTACCCTGGGTTAGGGATCCGTGGGCTGGATCCGTAACAGTTGCCCCGCAGTGGGAGAGCGAGCGAGGTCGGTCTGTCGCTGGGAGATGTGGTTTCGACCGTGAGCTAGGTCAGTTTGTCATCGGGAGATGCGGTCTTGACCTGGGGGTCTCCAGTCCCTCTCGGGTAGTCGTTTGATTCTTTTTTAGGGGAAGTCGATGTGCCGGCCCCGGTCTTTATGGTCGTGCCGAAGATTCGTCTGGCCATTTTGGTCTGACGTGACTCTTCTGTGTCCAATGCGCCCGTTGTGTTTTTTGAGGCATGCTTTTATTGGTTTCTTTTTCCAAAGAGGGCATTTGTTGTGAGGGGACATTTTTAGGTGTCTTTCCTTTATTGCCCTTACGCACCTTTTTATTATTCAGGGCTATTTGCGTCTTTCTGCCCCCCTTTTGAAACCGTTTTGGCTTTCCTTCTCACTTCCCTCATTCATTTTAACTTTTCTTTTGCTCTCTCTTCTGAAGAAGATTCTCTTTCTCTCTGTTGTGTTTCTGGTGTTTCTTCGAGGTTGGGTTTCTGCTTCTCAGCTTCATTTTCCAGGCTCATTTTTTGTATTTATCAGGTTGGCATTCCTCTGTTCTTTCTTGCTTTCATTTTTTGTGATGTTTCGTTGTTCTGCGTTTGCTATGCGTTGTTCTGCTATTTTCTTTTTGCACTGTGTTTTGTGTTTTGGGTGGTGGTATTCGTGTTTTGAAGGGGCTGAGCACCGTTGTTTTGGGTTGATAGTGGGCAGTAGGTTTTTGGTTGTCTTCCTTGCTTCTGCGTAGGGTTAGTAGGATGATGGTGGTACTCCTCCCTGTTTTAGGTATGCATCGGCGAAGGAGTGAGGGTGTGGGTACTCTGATAGCCCCCTCCAGGGGTGTCCCCGCTCGCTATGCTTGGGTGACTAGCGATGTGTGGGGCGTTCTGTTGCGGATGACGGCGGCCAATCTTCAAAGGCTCCGTGATCAGGGGGCAATTTGTGGTGGAGGCGAAGTGGAGCGGCAGTATGAGCTTGCCCTCCCGGACGCCGATGAGCGTGTTTGTTATCTGAACCTCAATTCGCCCACTGTGCCAGATTGGATGTGGGTTTATGAATCGATGTTCACTCGGCTCGGCGTGTGACTTCTTTTTTTACCGTTTGTTCAGGAGCTGTTGAGTCGGTGTTCCGTGGTGCCGTCTCAGCTTCACCCGAATAGCTGGGCGGCCATTCGGTCTTTTGAGTTTGTGTGTCAGTACCTCGATCTTCCGGTTTCTGTTCCTGTCTTCCTTTTTCTTTTCTTATGTACTCTTCCGACCAAAGAGAGGAAGCATAAGAAAGGGTATATGTCGTTCCGGGCTTAGCCTCATCGACGTATTTTTTGTTTGTTTGAAGATTCTTTTCATGGTTTCAAGAGAGAGTATTTTAAAGTGCGCCCTGTCCGGGGGCATCATCCACTTTGGTTGACGTTAGAGGGCGAGCGCCAGTTTCCGACCTATTGGAATTTCTGTGCCGGGCCATCGGTTTTTACTAAGGTCACCTATGATGGTTTGTCTCCAGAGGATAAGGACATTGCTAGTGTCCTGTGGTATTTGTTCGGGAAGCATCCGTTAAATCCTCGAGACGTCATGGGGGATCCTGTGGCCTGTCGAACGTATATCGGTGTGTGGCTATCTCTTTCTTTTATTTTCATGTTTGTTTTCCGATTTTGTAACTTTGTGCTTTTCTTTGGTTTTTTCAATTGAGATGGCTGGTGGTCTGACTTATCTGGCGCGGCTGAAGGCAGCGATGGATCGGGAGGAGGGGTCGTCGGCGTCTCCTGCCACCCCTGTCTCTAATTCTGCTGCGGATTCTTGAGCTGTTTCCCAGGAGGTGATTTCGTCTGGGGTGAGGGTTGGTGCTCGGGTTTCACCTGGTCCCGTGAACTCGCCTGAGGAGGAAGTCGTTGTGGTTACAACTGCCGAGGCCTCTCGGAAGAGAAAGAGGCTTGAGGAACCTAGTAGTGGGACCTTGGGGGAGGAGGGTGCTGTTCCCACTGTGATGGACCGACGTTTTGATGCTTCGGGGTTCATAGATCAGTACTTGATGCCTGGCACAGAGCCATTTTTTATAATTGTGATGATCTCTTTTCAAGCCAAGTCAGTGTATCGCGCCCTTCTCCGTTCTGCTGTTATTGTCCGGAAGGCTGATCCCGTGATGGCTCAGGTCGGTTTGTTGGACAAGAAGCTCCGTCACTCCCAAGCTGATGTGGCTACGTTGAAAGAGCAGCTTGAATCTGCCGAGGTAGCAAGAGAGAAGGTAGTGAAGTCTTTCAAGGAAGCTGGGGCGGAGATCCTCTGTCTTTCTGAGGTCGAGACTTCGCTTCTTTCTCAGCTGGGCGTGCAGCGGCAACGGGCTTCCGATGCGGGTTCTTAGGCTGCCATGCTTCTTGGAGAGGTGGAGGTTTTGAAGGCCGAGGTTGCTGCTCTGAAGAAGGAGAAGGTGGAGTTGTTGGCTGATGCGAAGGGTGCGATTGTGGCTACCGAGAAAACGATGAGTGCTCAGGCTTCGGTGTTGGCCCTGGGTGTGGATGTGTCCGTGATGGGGGCTTTCAAGACCGTCTGTGATGGCCGAATCGTTGACCTTGAGTAGTTTTATTATACCTTGTTATTTTGGTTTGTCAAAACTTGGTTTTATTTTGGATATTTGGTTGGCCTTGGGCCGTATATTTGGTATGTTTTGAACTTTGGTTTGTGCCATTGTGGCCGCTTGTAACTCGCTTTTCTTTGATGACTCGTGTGGCCATTCGGGCTTTTCTGTTTTATTTTGAGCCGTTATATGTTTAAGCCGTCGTGACTTAAGACCTTTGGTAGGCCGTTAGTGTTTGGGGATATCCGTTTGTTAGGCCCCGAGGGTGATCAGTTCTCGGTGTTGTGGCCGTGTCTCAATTCCGTTTTGGGAGGTAAAAAAAGGGGAAAAGGTAAAATACAATGGAATTTTATTGGGCTTCGTTAAAACCCTCCGTTTCTGGCGGGAAAGAGTACCCGTGATTAATACTTTAAAATTTTTAAAAGGGGAAAACAAATGTAGTACTAGTAAAGAAGGGAAATGAGTAAAATCCGAAAAACATTAGAAAGATAAGGGATGACCTAAGGAGGTCGGTCTAAGTGTAGTAGCGTCGTAAGTTGGCGACGTTCCATGTCCTCGGGATTTCGTCGCCGTTGAGTCGTTCGAGCTTGTATGCTCCCTTTCCGATTGTGACTTTGATTCTGTATGGTCCTTTCCAGTTGGGGGTGAGTTTTCTTTCCCCTGGGGTTGGGGTTCCGATGTCATTTCGCTGTAGGACGAGGTCGTCGGGTGCGAATTCTCGTCGGATGACGCCGTGGTTGTACCTTAGGCTGATTCTTTGTTTTAGGGCTAGTTCTATGACATGGGCTATGCTTCTCTCTTCGTCGATGAGGTTTCATTCTGCTTCCTCGTCGTTACCTACGACCGTTCTTCTTGGGCTTGCGTCTCTTATCTCCACCGGGATGACGGCCTCCACGCCGTATGTTAATCGGAAAGGGGTTTCCCCCGTGGTCGTTTGGGGGGTTGTTCGATATGACCATAAGACTGATCCGAGTTCGTCGGCCCATAGTCCCTTGGCCTTGTCGAGCCACTTCTTGAGTCCTTTGACGATTATTTTTTTTGCGGATTCTACCTGCCCGTTTATTTGGGGGTGCTCTACCGAACTGAAACGGTGGGATACGTGTAGCCCTTCTAGGAATTCTCTGAATTTTCTATCGGTGAACTGGGTTCCATTGTCCGAGATGACGACCTCGGGGATTCCAAACCGGGTTATGATCTGTCGCCAGAGGAATTTTTGGCATTGGGTTGTCGTGATGGAGGCCAGGGGTTTGGCCTCGATCCATTTAGTGTAATAGTCTATGGCGACAATGAGATACCGGAGTTGGTCGGGTGCCGTAGGAAAGGGCCCGACGAGGTCGATTCTCCAGGTACCGAATGGCCGTTCTGCTGATATAATGCTGAGCTGGTACGGGGCGGCTTGGTGGATGTTGGCGTGCTTTTGGCATTTGTTGCAGTTCTTTACTAGCTGTATGGATTTCCGAATGATCATGGGCCAGAAGTATCTGGCCCTGATGATTTTCTGGGCCAGGGATTTACCCCCGATATGGTGGCCGTAACAGTTGATGAGTATTTTGGTGAAAAATAAATTTCTCCCAAAACACACCAATCTAACCGGCAAGTGCACCGGGTCGCATCAAGTAATAAAAACTCACGGGAGTGAGGTCGATCCCACAGGGATTGAAGGATTGAGCAATTTTAGCTTAGTGGTTGATTTAGTCAAGCGAATCGAGTGTTGGTTGGGTGATTTGTGATTTGCAGAATGTAAATTGCATGAAAGTAAAGAGAGCAGGAATTTAAATTGCTGAATCTTAAGGAACAAGAATTTAAATGGCAGAAACTTAGAGTGCAAGAAATGTAAATTGCGGAATCTTAAAGTGCAAGAAATGTAAATTGCTTGAAATGTAAAGGGGATTGGGGAGTGGATTTGTAGAATTTAAACAAGGAAAAGTTAAATTGCATCAAACAAAAGAGAAAAAGGGAATGGGGATTGAAACGGATCTTGAAGCAGTAAAGTAAATGAACATAGAAAGGAAAGAAACAGAATGTAAATTGGGGATTTGGATCTCAGGACCCAGAGACTAGAAAACCAAGTCTAGATCTCAATGCCTTCCTAGATCCAACAAGAACAATTGCAAGGGAATTGTAAATTGCAAAGAGAATAGATGAAGAGCAATTAACCGGAAATGAAATTCAATTAACAGTAAAGGAACGGAGAGATCCAAGATTGAGATTGAAACAGAATTTCTTCAATTCTCCAATCCAAGATCCAAGACAAGTGTAAATGAAATTGAAAGCAATGAAAACAAAGAAATTAAAATTCACTCAATAACAAAAGCTCTCCGAAAACTATTATGAAAATTCCAAAAAGAAAGCTCCCCGAAGAACTTGAATTCTATCCTATTTATACACTTTCTTCAAATGATCTTCAAGCCTTGAGTTGGGCCTTTGCTCTTGGTGGAATTGGGTTGAAAGAGGCCTTGGTTGATTGCTCTTGAAGTTTGGAGAAGAACCAAAGTGAACCAATTGAACCGGTTTTGAGGTTAGCAAAAGTTGGACCAAAAGTTTGAGCTCTAACTTTTCATAGCAGCCAGCACAATTTGCTGGTATGAACGTTGGTGCCAACGTTAGGGGTCTAACTTTGACCCTAACGTTGGCCTTGCCTTGTGTGCTAGTGACGCCAACGTTAGCCTCCAAGTTAGGGGGCTAACGTTGGCGCAAACTTTTGCTCTTCCCCATTGAAATTTCATGTGCCAACGTTAGCCTCCAAGTTAGGGGGCTAACGTTGGCGCAAACGTTGGATGGCCAGGGAGGAATTCATGTGCCAACGTTAGCCTCCAAGTTAGGGGGCTAACGTTGGCGCAAACTTTTGGAGCCCAGGGGAGAATTTTCAAGTTCCAACGTTAGCCTCCAAGTTAGGGGGCTAACGTTGGAGCTAACTTTTCAACCAAAAGTTTGTGCAAAAGTTTGATGCTAACTTTAGGTCCAGCTTCTTGCTTCCTGGTTCAATTTCACTTATTCCATTGTCCTCTCTTCACTCCTAGCCATTCCTTCTTGCTTCAACCTTTCTCCAAGCTTTTTTCACCTATCATTAATCAACCAAACTCATCAAGGCTATGCTCAAAATCATGAGATATTCATTCTTTCATAATATGCAACAAATATAGCATAAAACCTCATGAAATGGCATGAATTCATATATGGTTGATTCAATCAAGGGAAACATGAAAATCTACTCAATTAGCTTGCTTGTAGCTCAAGAAAGTGCATAATTCTAATGAAAACAAGAGAAAAAGACTAGCTAAAATAGGCTAGGATGACTTGTCATCAACAGTCTTCATGGATTTCGCGGAGTATGTACTCCGTGTCCCCGGGCTCGATGTATTTGAGAAGGGGTTATGAGAATCCGCGCTTGTATAGTTGTCCTGCAATGACCATGTAGTTGGTGGCTTCCCTTTTTGTCCGTTTTTCTTCCTTGGGGTCTTTTGGCAGTGTTCCGTTGAGGAGGTATTGTAGGATAGGGTAGGTCCATGACTCTTGGCTAGAGTGTGTCAGGTAAGTGTTAGTTGTGGTTGATATGGATGGCGACTTAACGACTTCCTGAATTAGCGACTTGTTGCCGTGTCCTGGTTTGGTGCTGGCTAGTTTAGAGAGGATGTCTGCCCTGGCATTTCGTTCTCTAGGAACGTGCTATATGGTTACACGATCGAATCCTTCTTTCAGCTCGTTTACCTTGGCAAGGTATTGTTGGAGTAGGGGATCTCGCGTTTGGTAGTCTCCGTTAATATGGGAACTGACTACCTGGGAATCGGTATTTACTTCCAGGACTTTTGCTCCGACTTCCTTAGCTAGGGCTAGGCCTGCTAAGAGGGCCTCATATTCTGCTTGATTATTTAAAACT
Source organism: Arachis hypogaea (assembly GCF_003086295.3). Lineage (NCBI taxonomy): Eukaryota > Viridiplantae > Streptophyta > Magnoliopsida > Fabales > Fabaceae > Arachis > Arachis hypogaea. Next base: position 4,036,686 of record NC_092047.1, read on the forward strand.
GGGAACTTGTATCATACTGACTGTTCGATTACGAGTCCGTTTTGACTTTTGAGTATGACTCCGGCACCTTCGGAGGTGAGGTTTGATGAGTCGTCGACGTGTAGCTTCCATGACTCGGGGGTGGGGTTTCCTAGCATCATCTCGGTGATGAAATCGGTCATGGCTTGTGCTTTGATTGCATTTCGGGGTTCGAACTTGATTTGGAACTGGGACAGCTCGATGGACCATGCTAGCATTCTTCCCGCTAGGTCGGGTTTTTGTAGTACCTGTTTGACCGCTTGGTTGGTTCGGACTGTCACGGGGCGGGCCTGAAAATATTGTCGCAAGCGCCGAGAGGACGTGAGGAGCGCGAAAGCGAGTTTTTCTAGGCGTGAGTAGCGGGTTTCTGTGTCTTGTAGGACTTTGCTTATGAAGTATATGGGTTTTTGTTCTCTCTGCTCATTTTCGCGGATGAGTGCTGCTGCAAATGCCTCTTCCGTTATGGAGAGGTATAGGTAGAGGGTTTCCTCTGTTTGGGGTTTAGCGAGAACTGGTGGTTCCGCTAGGACTCTTTTGAAGTGTTGAAAAGCTTCTTCGCATTTTGCTTCCCATTTGAAGGGGGCTCCTTTCTTCATCAGTTTGAAGAAGGGGATTGCTTTTTGTGCCGATGCTCCGAGGAAGCGGGATAGCGCTGTGAGCCGGCCGGTGAGCTTTTGGATGTCGTTGAGGTATTTTGGGCTTGTCATGTCAAGGATGGCACAACATTTCTTTGGGTTAGCTTCGACTCCACGTTGCGTGATCATGAAGCCGAGGAACTTTCCTGCCTCCATTTCGAAGGCACATTTTGTCGGGTTGAGTCGCATTCGGTGCTTTTGTAAGGTGTTCATTATGAGCCTGAGGTCGCTGATGAGTTGTTCGCCGGATTCGGTTTTGGCGAGCATGTCGTCTATATAGACTTCTAATTTGGTCCCGGACAGATTTTGGAATATCTTATTAACGAGCCTTTGGTAGGTTGCTCCGACATTCTTTAGGCCGAAAGGCATGACTGTGTAGCAGTACATCCCGTCGGGGGTGATGAACGCTGTTTTTTTCTCGTCGGGTCGGTGCATTGGTATTTGATTGTGGCCGGAGTATGCGTCCAGAAAGCTGAGGTATCGATGACCGGATGCAGCATCTACCAATCCATCGATGTTGGGTAGGGGAAAGGCGTCTTTTGGACAGGCTTTGTTAAGGTCCGTGTAATCGACGCACATTCGCCACTTCCCGTTGGTCTTCTTTACTAGTACGACGTTTGCCAACCACGTCGTGTAGGGTAGTTCTCTGATGAAATTTGCTTCGAGTAAGGCCTTTACTTGTCTTTTGACCTTGGCTGCCCGGTCTTGGGACATTTTTCATCTTCTTTGTGCCACGGGTTTGGCTTTGGGATCTACGGCCAGCCGGTGGGACATTAGGTCGAGGTCTATCCCGGGCATGTCGACTGGTGTGAAAGCGAACAAGTCTCTGTTTTGTTTCAAGAATTGAGAAAGGTCCTCTTTAAGGTCGTATGGGAGGTTCCTGTTGATGAAAGTGTATTCCTCTTTGGTTCGTCCTACTTGTAGTTTTTCCATGTCACCTTCTGGTTCTGGCATGGGCTGGCCATCTTGTCAGGCATCCAAGTTGGCTAGGAATATCCCAGCCGCATCGCGAGACTTCTTCCATAAAGCTAGGCTGGTGTTGTCGCATTTTGTTGTGACCTCGCGGTCTCCATGGATAGTGCCGATGGAGCCGTCTTCCGTTATGAATTTCATAAGGAGGTATTTAGTAAAAATGATGGCAGAGAAGTCATTGATTGTTTTTCTTTCGAGGATGATGTTGTAGGCGGTGGAATCTTTTAGGACCACAAATTTGGACAGAATTGTCTTCCTTTGGTTGCTTGTCCCTATGGTGAGGAATGAGTGAATACCTGGGCGGACCTGGGTCCTCTTATTTATAGGTGGTGACGGTTATCTTATCTTATCAAATAAGATAGACGTTTGAATTCGAAAGTTGGTTGGGGGCTCTAGTTGGGCCGGTTCCAAGCCTTCTAGAGGGTTTTGTCGGTCCAGACCCGAGTAGCCGTGTTTGGGTTTTACCCCGAGTCAGGGATCCGTGGGCTGGATCCGTAACACCATGTAAAATATGTGTTTTCTTGATGTTCTTCCTTAGGAATCATGCTTAACTTGACTTGAGGGCCAAGAAACATTAATTTCCAGCAACTCTAAGGTGAGAAATCCCTTCCTAACATGCTGAGTGAGATTTGGTCAGTTGAGAGTTTTTGGATTTAAAGTTGTTCTTGATGTGATTTAGGAGGAAAAGTGCTTAAGGACCACCTAAGGACATAACCGAATTAGGAGCAACAAAACCAGGTAGGGTTTGACAAAATTAATCTTAATTGATTGTGTTTGAGTTGTGTGATTATGATATGGTTTGGCTGTGCTTGAAATTGATGGTTTATATGAGTGATTCTTGTTAAAATTTTGTTGAAAATTTGATGATATTCAAGCTATGAATGCATGTTCTTCATGGCTGCTGGAAAAATGAAACCCTAGGCCCTAAATTAGGGTTCAATTTGTGTTAAAATCATGTATAAAATATGGGGTTTTAGTGGCTGAGAATTTATTATGAATTTTGGTAAAAATCGGTTGTTGAAAAGACTGAAAAACGGGTGAAAACAAAGAAAGAATCTGAAGAATTTACGAAGAACATGAAGAACACTTTAAGTGTGGTGAAGAACAATGAAGAACAGGCTTTAGATCTTAAAAATGGTAAGGAAGTAAAAATTTTGGTGTTTGGGGGGTTATTTTGTAATTTCTGAAAGTTAGGGTGGTTAAAGTAGAAATATTAAAAGTTACGAGTGGTAAAAAGTGAATTTTAAAGGTTAAAAGTTAAAGTAGGGTAATTTTCAAAAATTTAATGATAAAATAATAAATAATAATAATATATTAAATAATAATATTTAATTAAAAATAATATTTTAATAAAAATAATAAAATAATGCGAAAAAGGCAGTTTTCTGTAAAAGCTTTAGAAAGACAACTTTAAGTGCAGAATCTCATAATTACCTTCATAAAACACTTAGGGAGTGGTAATAACATGTTAGTGAGGCAAAGATAAAGGAAAGATAAAAAGTTAAAGAAGAGATAAAAATCGAAGAAAAAGTCTGTAAAATTTTAATAACAGAAAAACAGACAGAGTTTAGTGAACGAACTAGGGCAACATAGTTAGTCCTTGAGTTGCGCATAGGGTTAGGTATTATATGAAAAGTTAAATTGTTTCAGACTTTCAGTATAGACTTAATGAACCTATACTTGGGACAGACTAACTATTCATACCGAAATTTACATAAGCTTTAAATACATATGTTAAGCAGAGAAATCATAGCAGAGTAAAGTAAAGAGGTAAAGAAAAAAAGAGTAATATAGATACAGAGAACAGAGTAATCAAAACAGAGTAAAGAGACTAAGAGAAAAGAGTAAGCAAAGCAGAGTAAAGCGACTAAGAGAAAAGAGTAATTAGAGCAGAGTAAAGAGACAAAGATAAAAGAGCAGCATAACCCACGAACTGATAATCATTGATTACGGGAATAACCCACGAATTGATAATAATTGATTACGGGAATAACTCACGAACTGTTGTATGTTGATCTCGGGTATAACCCACGAACTGAAGATTACTGTATTGTTGAGTATTGATCTCGGGTATAGCCCACGAACTGAGGATCGTGTTTGTTGTTGTATGTTGATCTCAGGGAAACCCATGAATTAAGGATCATTGTTTTGTTTGTGAATTGATCTCGGGGAAACCCACGAATTGAGGATCGTTGTTTTGTTTGTGTTGATCTCGGGGATGCCCACAAACTGAAGATCATTGTTTCCCCTTGTGCGTATATTAAGGGGTCGAGCCTTGCGCCGACTGCTGGTAGTCACGAAGGAGTGGTATTCTTAACCACCAACATGTATGCACTAAGGACACAAAGGGAAACCATATCTGGGACTTGTTCCTAGGTAATGTCGGGATGTAGGGTGTAAACCGACACGTGAGCTCATGGCCTGCATAGGACAGACATGTATCATACTTGGTTGTGCATTTCTTCTGTTATGATTGTTGTATCAATGTATGCTCTATTTGTTTGTATTATATTCCTTGTATTTGCATTTTATTTTCTTGTATTCTTTTGTTTGTGTTCTGCTTTCACTATTTTCTCTATTTATCTGTCTTCTATTTATTGCTTCTCGGTATTCTGCTATTTGTCTGCTAAACAACACGAAATTAATGAACGTAACTAATAACACCGGTCCTACTAAGAACTCCCCAGTTTTTACCCCTTCTCTCCCCCTTCCCCTTCAGATGGAAGCATGAGTACCCTTTCGTAGCTCACTGATGACCGTTCGCAAGAAGGATTCCGCTCTAGGTAGTCTTCTGAGTCTAGGGTGAACCTTGTTTTCTGTTTATATGTTTATACTGTGAGACCAGCCAATGTTTGCATCCCGTTTGTACGTGAACTTTAACCTAAATCCTGTGTACGAGACTCTTGTTATGTGGCTACTTGATGAGGTACCAGAGAGACGTCATATGCCAATGTCTGATCGTACAGAGGAGTAACAGATGATGTTCTACCTTTTGATGAAGTTCCACCTGACTTGAGTTTGAAAACTTAGAACGTACTTTCCCTCGCTTTAGTATTTTAAAGGGACTAGGTGAGTATAGGGTCTAGGCTAGCCTGGGCGCCAGCTTAGGGACTTCTTGAACAGGTCAGGGCCTGGGATGTTGTATGTATATATATGTATATAGTTATTATCTAGTTATATCTAGGGGCGTTCTAACTAAAAGTCTTTACCTAAATAAAGGCTGGATCACTGAATGTTATTAACTGCTTGTGATGTATTTATGTGTGGTTGTTTATAATTGTTTTATCTGTTATCAGTTGTGGAATGATTATGAATGATTTCGTCTATTAATCCAGACGTTTTCAAAAAAAAATACCTCGCAAATTAACTACGTTTTTAACAACGAATCAGGCTCATATGATAAATAATAGATGATAATTAGGAAGACAAATTGTTAGCGCTTAGTTTCCGATATGATCTAGACATATTGAAAATTGGGTCATTATAGAAACCGACCAGGTCTCCCCCTATTGACTAGAGTATGTTGTGCTGAGCTTCATCTTTTGGAATGTTGAGTAGAACAGAATGTCGGCACTGCTCCCGGGATCTAGGAGTACTTTCCTTACCAATATATCTCCCAATTGAAGAGTGATGACCACAGGATCAACTAAGTTCTGGATGCTGGAATCAAAGTTTGCGTGTGTAAAAGTTACTTGCGGGAGTTGGTTTGCGATTTCAATCTCACGTTGTGGTCCATCCACCGAGCATATTGCTCAGAATGCTCTTTTTCTGGCCAAATTTGAGTATCCTTCACTGGCGTATCCCCCTGAAATACAATTAATTATACCTCGTGGCTTTTCGTATTGGCTTGAGGATACCTTCTCTTTTCCTCGGTTTAGTTGCTCGGACGAGTCGTTTGTTATGGAAGGTGGAGTACGTTTTTGGATGTGACCTCCAATATACTTGTCAAGGTGTCCTTGCCGGGCTAGCCGCTCCAAGAGGTCCTTTGCGACCACACAGTCGTCAGTGGTGTGGCCGTGCTTTTGGTGGAAAGCACAATATTTGGACTTGTCCATATTCTTGGTATCTTGATAGGTACCAGCCTTCCTTGGTGGCTTAATTAGCTTTGAATTTAAAATTTCTTTGATTATGTTCTCTCTCTTAGTGTTGAACTGCGTATAAGAATCAAATCGAGGAGTTAGTTTAAAATTTTTCTTATTGCTCGGAGCCTTATCTTCGCCTCGGTAATATGTTTTCTCGGACTTCCGAGCTTGTCTGAGCTCCTCGATATCAATTTGGCCCTTGGCTTTCTCGCGAAACTCGGCAAGGGTCTTCGGCTTGGCCACCGCGATGGTTTCTTGGAACTTTCCAGGTCGGAGTCCGCTTTTGATTGCATGCAGATGGACCTCGAGGTGGAGGTCGGGTATACTGATGGTGACTTTCATGAAGCCGGTCATATAGTCCTTCAAACTTTCATTTGGTCCCTGCTTGATTGTATTCAGATAATCCGAGTCGTGCAGATAAATTGCAGATCCAGCGAAGTGTTCTTCAAATAGCTTGGCCAGCTGCTGAAATCATGAGATAGAACCTGCAGGCAAAGCACACAACCAATCAATTGCAAGACCGTCTAAATAATTCGAAAAACAACGGCATAAAACAGTATCTGAGGCACCGTTAACGATCATTATTGATCGGAATTTTTTGAGAAATGTCTTCGGGTCTCCGAGCCCATCATAAGGTGTGAGGGTTAGTGGCAGGGTGAATCTTCTTGGTAGCTCGAAGTTCATTATTTCTGGCGTGAAGGGTCCCACGGGCTCATCGGGCTCCTCGTTTTCGTCTTCAGGCTGGGCTCCCTCAACTCGGATGGTCTCCGAGACGTGGGAAGGGTCGAAATGATGCTCATTATCTTCTGGTTGATGTTAGTGATCGTTGTTGTTTTGATCCGGGCATTGTTCAGCTCGGCGATTTTGGCAGCCATTCTTTGATTTTCTTCTACCATACACTAATTGGCTTGCTGTAGCTCGGTTACCATCCTCAGAAGTTCGGATGGGGAAGGGGGTGGTACGTCAGCCATGGATGCGAGAGAAAGTAATGGGACCAACAGAAAATATCTATTTCCTTGGCCCACGATGGGCGCCAATTGTTCTTGCCTGCGAAATAGATCAGCCTCTAGTGATAGATGACTACCGAACTATGTCCTCGGAGGCTGATCGTCCAATCCTTGAGTCCGAGCTCTTCTTTCTGGTGTGACGCGAGAATATGAATGTCGGAAAAAAGAAGGGAGTGTACCTACAAAGGCACTCCAAAGCTTAAGTCAGTATAGTGTATTATTATCTCTTATCCAAGAAAAAATGTCTTACCTTTCTTTATATGATGGGTTTCTCGTCCTTTACGCTTTTGGTGATAACGTCGGTTTTGAAATGATGAACAACGTAACTGACAATTTCACCGTTTGGATGTCGGTTATGACAAGAAAATAAACGAAACCGAGTTATGACTCATAAAAGCCGAGTTATAACGGGTGATACTGAGTTATAGCTCGTATTGATGATGATCATAATACCGAGTTATAGCTCGTATTGATAATGGTCATATCAGATATAATAAAAATAAAATATCCTATAATTAATATTTAGATATACTAATTAATATAATTGATCCTAATTATACTCTAACACCAAAAAAATTTTTTCAAAGAAAGTGGTATATACTTAGACACGGTGTCAATGATTCCTTATAGCAACAAGACACGGTATCGGTCTCCGAGGTAACTTAGAAAATTCATAGAAATGGAATGCTTAATTGGCTTTGCTCTAACTCATTTTTTAATTCTTTCTTGCAAGTGGTGTTGTTTCCGTTCACCAATTGATACTACTAGTCTTTGTGGAAACTTACTATATAAAACTAAGAGCATTTTAGCACCAGATTTTTGTATGTATATCAAGGTAACATATTATATTATTATTAAGTTATTAATAACAAGAATGCATAATAGTTGTCTTACTTAATAATTTAATGCCTTAGTCTTAGTTTAATAGTTTGTTTGGAATTTTTATTGTGTCTTTTTAAGTCTCTAAGATGCAAGAAAACTGCAAGTTGAGGAAGGCTTCAACTGTGGCATGAATCACGACAAAGGTAATAGTTATCAATCTTTAATTAGGTGATTGGTCAGATGAATCAACTTTAGTTTATTAAACCATAGAAACAAGATGGTGACATTTGATATTTCACATTGCGAAGGTCAATTTATAATAGTATATATGTTTGTGCCGGTTCTACACTAATTGCCCGTTTGAATTTACTTTAAGACTTTGAAATATGGCTAACTGAACCCTTTCACTTTGTAAAGAATATAATTATTTACATATAAACCAACCTTCAACATTTTCTTTGGCCTTGCACATTTTAAACAAATATTTATTTATCTAATAATAAGATGGTCCATAATTTGTTTGTCAAATGAAGTAAATCTTTACTCGGTCTTCTACAATTTTTATCGCTCACTGAGGTTGCTTCTATTTAAAATGAGCATCTGGATACTCTTAATGCTAATATTAGTGAGGAGCAGCTCATGTTGATGTTATTATTATTTTTTGAGACCTAACATTTACTTGGGTTGGTAATAGTGAAAACAAACATACGTTTCTCAAGAAAAAGATATTTAACAAGTTCAATGTAATATTAGAACATCATCAGTACATGCAATTGGAATTCTGTTTTCTCTGTTTAGATCTTTCTTGCTTTTTATGTCATTTCTTATTGAATTTAATTTTAATGTATTATCAGTATAAACTAATTTTATACATGCATTTAATTACGTAATATCACGATGGTAAAAATAACTATCTTTTACATTAACTGCATAAATAATCTTCCAAAAAGAAAGAATGTGATTCATCATTTTACACACTCTACCTATATCAAACATAAAATGAGCACTAATGCTAGGAATTCATCCCATTAGCAATGTTCAATCAATTTTTTGTGCAATGATGTATGTGTCAATTTGAAAAAAAAAAAGCCCAGCCCAAAGTAGATTAACAAAAAAAATTTACTTCAGAATTTCATCTTCAGAACCTCTTGAAAAGTAGATCTTTCTTGCTTTTTATGTCATTTCTTATTGAATTTAATTTGATACATTCTCGGTATAAAATAATTTAGCACATACATTCAATTACATAATATCACATACAATAAAAATAACTATGTTTTACACTGTCTACCTATAAAACATAAAATGAGCGCTCAATACTCATGCTTGGAATTTGTTCCATTAATTTTTTGTACAATGATGTATATGTCAATCTGGAAAAGCCAGCCCAAATCCCTGAAGTAGATTAACCAAAAAAAATCTTTAGGCCCTCTAGAAAATCTGTTTTTAGTTGATATCCACAAGAAATGCACGAGATGAGAGCGATATGAAATATGGATACCCCCAAGACCCAAAAAAAAAAAAACATTGAATACCCATTGATCATCAAGCTTAATCCTCATAGAGAGTTTAGTTGAAAGCTAGTTGTTACAATCCAATAATATAATTAGCATTTATTGTTACCAAAATTTCAAAAGGAATATCCAAATTAAGCTTGCAAACATCATCTTATATAATACCCTAAGCGCATGAGAGGAGTATCATTCAAGCCTTTTGTGTGACCAATGGAATTATTTTCTTTGTGGAAATTTTGTTGCAAAGTTTAAAACTTTTTTCTTAGAAGCTGTTCCTAATAAACGTTAATTTTATATAAAATTATGATATGATGAACATTTTAATGTGTGATGTTGTTGTGCAGTAAAACATATGTAGCAAAAATTCATAATGATTTCTTGTACTTGTGCACTCATTCGATGCATTTTAATAATAATGGCTTCTTAATGAATTGACTGATAATATTGAATCTGCACTTAAACAAGAATAGATTTGATTATCAGATCATTCACTTGATCAGGCTGATACATTAATGGGAATATACAATGATCAGAACCTGCTTTTGATAAATACACAATGATGTGTTCAACATTGTTGCCATCCTTTTTAGCTTTGAAAACAGAACTGAAAGGGATAAACTCAGCTTGAGAAAAGTAAAAATTCAAAATAACAATACCACAATGAAAAAATTTTAGAAAAGTACTTACATGCTCACCAATTTGCAACTGCCACAGAAGCTGTCCTATGCACATTCTAATGGTTGAATCCATAATGAAATCAGATCTTTATCTTGACCATAGTAGTTATCTATCTCTTCAGGCCCCTAGAAAGTCTATTTGAGTTGGTATTAGATTCATATAGAGCAATTTCAAATATCAACTATAGAGCCATCAAGTTTATAGTTACCTTCACAGAGAGTTTAGCTGCAACTCTTCTTGCAGCGTTCTCCGATCAAAGGACAGTCTTGAATTTGAAGTAGTAATAGAGAGAAAGACAGCTTTTCTCCTGCCTTGTTCTCCTGAAATCCTGAAGCTACCTGCAGAAGATGGTAAAAACAGTAAATTTGATTCCTGTATTTCAATTTTTAGTTCATGGTAATTCGTATGTTTCTCTCCAAATTTGATTTTATTGAAAAATGTGGAAGATAAGTATCACACATAGCAGTGACGTTTAACTAGAAATCTGCAACTACAAAATGAAAGAAAGGAAATTTATGCATCTATGTGTTTAATTGTGGTAACATGGGAAACATATGAAAATCAGAGAATTACCTGCTCAGAAATGCCTACTAAGAAAAATATGTCCTCTTTGACGTGATTAGTGGGGGTGTGGGAAAATTTAGGCCAAATTTGTTCATGCTTCTGCTCGCAACGTTGTTGAGGCAACTGAGGCAGCATGCAGCAATTGTTGCAATACTTCAGAGATACACGTGTCATGTTTTAGTAGGAAGTAGGAGCAATGCCCAACCCAATTTGGAAATATTGTACCCTTGGATCCTTTGATTTTCAACTCCTTCAGACCATTATGCGATTGCAAACTGTATATCTCTTTCTGTTTGTGTTTGGAACCATATCATCAACTGAACACCATTCTTTGCGCTCTTTGCTTCTTTCAGATCAACAATATTCTCCAACTCAAGTGATCCATATAGATTTGATAGCCCTCCCAGTTCTTGGATTCCATTGTCTTTGCACATGCCCACAAGAACGGATCTTAAAATCCAAAAGTGTTTTAAACTTTTAATTTGCTCATTTTTCCGGGCATTTCTTTCAAAGTTTTCCTAACATAATTACTTAAATAGATACAATCAATTAATTCTTACCTTAATTATGTAATACATCAACTGATCAACGTATGTCATTTTCAGGTTCACCATCACTGATTAAGATTATATTTTGAGGATACTAACGCTGTAGAAAAATTATCCAATCAATTGAACCGAACTTATAATATATGTGCGTGCATAGCCTCAATTTTTCACATATAGAAAACTTCCAAAAGCATGGTAGTAGATAAAACAAACATTGCATTAACCAGGTTTCTTAGAAACAAGCACATAAAAAAATGATATAACATCATTAGTTCCAAACCTATTTGAATAGGGATCTAAAATCTCAATAATCTTTCACTGCAAATTCCACTAGGAGGAAAAACGCTTTCTTGACTCGTGCAAAGAGCAAGGTAGCTATGTAGTTGCATTGTTTTTTTCCACAACTTATTGACATAGAAGATGAATAAGCAGCTGTGAAAGCTACAGAATGTTCACAAGGAAAAAAAAAACAAGGGAATAAATTTATGGACACTAAATCTAAAAGTTTCTAAAAAGAAAGAAAAATAACAACTATGATCTATCATCTCTGCATCCCCTTGCCTACAAAAACGAAAAACCAAACGGTTAAATGGATATTATACTGTTATCAAACTTCAGTCTGATATTCGGAACTCGACTCCTAGAATGTCCTTCACCACCTCGTACGTTACAAATGCGATTGCTATGGACGGCACCACCTGCAAAACAGCAAGTTGAAGAATGTTAGAATGCAACAAGAGTAAGGCCACTAAAAGGATTGTACCTCTTGAGTATATTAGATGAGACTGACCTTTACAGAATTTGGCACCAGACCCTTGTATAATGCACCAAATCCCTCGTACCGAACGGTTTTCCTAAATGCATCTATCATTCCAGTGTATTCGAGCGGGACCTTGCCTCTTCCGTCCCCAGCTACAACAGAAGCAGCATGGTTCCAGCCCACCATCTGCATTCTTCGACGAATGACGTCGAGAGGATAAGCAACAGTTTGTCCAAAAGTTCCGGCAACAGCACCACAAGCCAGACGTGTTGTCACACTCAACTCAGAATCTTGAGCTAGACCAAACGGTTTGGATTTGATTAACCAATCTTTTAAAGACTCGTAGACAGCAAAGTTGAGACCCACATAAGGAATCTGGAAAAATAAGAGCGAGAATATCAAGTCAACTACATGTGAGAAACGTGTTCGAGAAATTGTGGCGTAGTAGTCTAACATCCACAAATAAGCAAGGCCAAAAAAATATCAGCAAATACTTTTAGAAGTTTACATAAAGAGCTTTTAAAATAAATTGAGAAAAGGCTCACCCCACAAATATAATTTATTAAGAGCTTAGTTAAGGATCTTAGATTAATTTAAATTTAAAAGAAAAGTTAACAGATCCAAGCATGAAATTGTCAAAAACAAAGAGGTCGAGGTAGAAACATTGATGTAACATAAGTGTATTAATTCATAATGATATCATCTTTGAAAAAAGAACATGGGATGAAGTTCTCTGCCATGTATATGATCATGGTCACACTCATCAACTTTAAAAAGAGAATACATATTCTTAAATTACTCACAACTCCAATTACTGAAGGTAGCCAACCCTTGTATAAAGCACGTGGACCTTCTTCCCTAAGTACGGTAGACAGAGCATGGAACATTCCTCTATACTGATAAGGGGATTTCTCAGTCTGCAAGCAGAATACCAACAACATGATGTCAAATAAACCGCAAAGAGCAAGGGTAAACTTAACACAATTTGACTCTCCAATTAATCATACAGCAATTATAGGAGGTATTACCTTCATGCATTTTCGACTAACAATTTAGCTGGTAAAAAATAAAAAAGAATGGAAAAGGTTTACCTGTACAGTTATCCTGCCTCGAACCATATCCATTGGATAAGTTGCAGACATGGCAATTATTCCAGCACATGCTCCAGCTCCAAGTCGTAAAACAGGAGTCAGCTGAGCATCCTCTGCAGAAAGTACAATGAAAAATGCTGAGTGACTATATGGCTTTTAAAACCACCAAATTTTTAAACAACTGCCAAAGATGAATAGATGATGAAGCTCATTTCCGCTAGTGCTGTAATAAGTACAAGATTATTTTTCAAAATGATGTTCACTCAATTGCTGAATGCAGTATAAAAGGAAACTATTGCTACTGAATGGAATAAATGAGAATCTTGAAAAGGAAGAGGGTTACTGAAGAATGTAAGAAAAACGACTTTTGCATCAAAAGAGCCATTAAAACACTTGTGCTGAAATTATTCACTTCCCGTACAGAATTGAGTAATTAAACAAGCCATTAGTCTCAGCTGGCGTAAAATAAGACCTACAGGTCCAGATTTTGAAAACAGATTCATAATCTAAACCATTTCACAAACTTTCTACTACAAAAAAATAAAACTAAAAAATTTTAAGCTAACAAGTTATTCATAAGAAAAAATGGTAAAAAATGAATGTACCATTTCCAGTTTGCTGCCTATACATATACAGGATACCCCTGTCAAAACAGGAAGAAACAATCAGAAAACAGAGTTAAAATATATGAAGTGAATACACTTAAATAATTCAACAATGCCAAACGCTGCTGGCAGCAGTGAACCTATTTAAATGAACCCGAGCCCTTGAGGTCACACAAGACAATTCAACCATTACTCCAAGGCGCCCCTTCTACTATCATTTAAAATTGATTCGCAAAATGCTCCACTTTGAATAATATGCCAACAAAAATAATGTCGAATAAAAGAACAATCAGCCAATCATTCCTTTGCTTCTAAAGTAAAACTTACTTAGAAGCTTGCTCATAACTGAAGAACTTCACTGCAGAGTTAGGGACAATCCGAGCACAATTAGTACCATTCCCTTTGAACAGTCCACGAAAACCTTCAGTTCTCCATATATATTTCAGGCCTTGGACTGTTCCATTGTATTTAATGTTATGAGGATTCTGGACCTGCATATCAGCAAGGCCCAGCAAAATTAAACGAATTAGAATACACCCCGGCCAGATTAGTTGGAATCCAAAGAACTTCGGATACTGCTGTAGTAAAATGGTTAAACTAACCTGTAGCAAAATCTTCAACCGTTCCAGTGGGGCAACTGCTGTTCGTGATCTGCATTGATAATCGAAAGAAGCTTCAATTTATATAAAAGTTATTAAAACTATTATCAAATAGGATCCAGGAACCAACACGACGTTGGTTGAGTGGTTAAGCAAATTCATTCCCTTCCTAGTGATCACGTATGAGACCTAAAGATGCAACAACAACAAAAACACCATGTAGAAGAGGCAACTAAGGTTCCCTAAACTAAAATTCTTAGTAATAAGATCCGAATATCAACGAATAATTAAGGAATTATTAGCAAGACATATAGTTCCCATGAGAATCTCCAAAAAAATGAATATTTTGTTGCAAATTCACAAAATTTGTAGTAGTTCTTTAATCATGATCCAATCCAAACCTAATAAAAGGGACAGTGATATATAACCAAGAGCACAGTCAGTACTACTTCCCAAATGAACAACATCGGTCATATCAATTCAACACATCATATTACTCACAAGATCCCGTTAAATACAATAACAAAAAAAAAAAACAATAATTTCCCGTAATTATTGGTCTATGAAATATTAAAAATAAATAATTTGGTATCACAGAAGCCAGCTTCATCGTTCCCAGACAAATGAAACAATGAAACATCAAAATCGTTCCTTCGAGAAACCTAACAACAACAAAGCATCAAAATTCAAACCAAAAAAAAAAAAACAATACTTCCAAAATCCAATCAAACTATTATCATTAATTCATTATATTCAATCAATTTTAGCATAAAAAAATAAATAAAGAGGTGAGAAACGGAACTGACACTCCTCCGGCGACTCCACCGGCGATAAGGGACTTGCAGATGGTGGTGAAGGCGTAGGAAGGAGCGGCGGCGGCGGTGACAACGCCTTCACGACTAGCGAGCTTAGCTTCCTCAGCCAGAGTAACGATCTTTGTGACTGCAGATTCACCGCTCTTCACATCTTCCGAAGCCATACACAGAAGGGATCGATTCTCTCTCTCTCTCTGTGTCTCTCTGAGTCTCCGATGGTTGCGATGGATCGGCGGCGTCGAAGGTTGGTAGCCGAACGATAAAGTCAGAGAAAGAAAGAGTGAGCTCACAACAATTCCTACTCTTACACTCTTCACTGCCACGTCATCATCCTCTTTTTCTTTTTTTATGAAATATTTTATTTTTATTATTTCTTTGATTAATAAAATATTTATTCTATATACTTAAAAATTTTACTAATAATTATATAATCTAATGATTCATTAGCCTTAAAGAATAAAATAAGTCTATTATAATTTAATGGATAAAGTATGATTTTGTTTTCGAAATTTATTATAATTTTTATTCTTCAAAAATTATATATATTAAATAGATTGATTCTTCTGTTATTTTAAAAAATAATTAATTTATCTTATAGTGATATTTTTAAACAATTAATTATTTCATTGGATTAACCGATTAGGGTGTCTATAAGGAAAATAGAAAATAATTGGCCTCTCGCTAGATTTGCTCTCCTTATTGTCCAAAGTTCGCTGGCCAAGCAATGCGGATTAAATCAACTTTTTTTATTTTTATGATCTCAAAAATTCAGTGTAATCCAATATTTTTGGCGAATTAAGGAGCCCAAATCAACGTACTACAACCCATTTGCTATCTCTACTTGTAATTGGTAAGAACAATTTCACTGTTGCCAAACGGCTTAGCACTTTGGGAAGGAGGGTTATGATGGATTCTGGCATACCCAAATTAATGTATATATATATATATACACGACACCGTTTGGTTATTATTTATATCCATACTCCCATAAAAAATATGAATACGTTGGTACATGTTCATTGTTTATTTGTTGACACATAATTTTTTTTAAGACACAGTCACACGTGACTATTTAAAAAAAACATGTATTTTGTGTCTTTTT
The DNA here is from genome assembly GCF_003086295.3 of Arachis hypogaea. NCBI lineage: Eukaryota > Viridiplantae > Streptophyta > Magnoliopsida > Fabales > Fabaceae > Arachis > Arachis hypogaea. Next base: position 4,052,498 of record NC_092047.1, read on the forward strand.
AAAAATATTAAGATACGGATTTTTAGTTTGAAATAGAGATTAAATCATAGATTTAGACAATTATATCCTTATTGTTTTTCGAAAATTTCACAATTATGCCGTACCGTTAACATTTTTTTTCTTCTTTTCTGAACATAGTTATCAGAATCGAACTGATAATCAATTCGATAAGACTATTAAATTATTGAGTTATTGGTTCAACCGATAGATCAAAAGTTAAACCGATTAATTTGGTTATAATTAAATAATTATATAAAATTTAATTTTTTATAATAATTTTTTTATACTAAATTAACTTATTTTAATATTTCAATAATTTATCAATTAATTATATTAATCAAATATATGTTGAAAAAGAATTAATATTAATAAATATTATATAATTATCAATAATAAATATATGGTACGATTAATAAAAATATTTTTGTTTATCTTTTTAATATAGAGATATTTAACAATACTTAATGTTTTTTAATAATTATGTAAAATTAAAAAATAATTAATTTAAGTGAGTAAATATAAAATAAAAAATTCAATTAAATTTAATATAAAAACTACTCATTAGAATAAAAAGACAAAAGGATAAGAAAATTTTAAATTTTGCATAATTAAAAGAGTCAATAAGATGAAGTTATTAATTAAGATATATCTAATAAGTTTAAATATATTTATAAAAAGGCATCCATAATGTTAAAGATGATCTTAGCCTGGTGGCTACAAAGTCTTTTGTGTGTCAGTAGCCCAGTGACGCCAATTTTTTGTAATTGGTACGTGCTGACATCATCTTGCGGGTTGATCGATTCGGTTAGGTCTGCAATTCAGGTCGATTTTGATCAATTTTTTTTTGTTTGACCGATTCTTTTGCTTGTACAGTTTGAATGCTAGCTTAGACCGATTAAAAATTTGGTTCATTGGATTTCTGATCGAACCGGTCGATTCGGTCCGAATTTGGTAACTATGTTTTTTATCACTTTTCTTCTCTTTCCTCTTTCTGTTCTCTTTTCTTCTTTTACCTTTCAATCTTCTTCTTCTTGCCCCAAAGGGCAGATCTGATATTCGTGTTGATGTCCTCTCTCGCTTCATCTCTAAATCTGTATGCGCTCTCCTATCTTCCTCTTCCATGTGTTATCACCATCGTGTTTTTTAAATCGCGCTGTTTCCATATTTGTCTCTTCTCCGTCGTGGCGACAATAAATTTGGATGATAGAAAAAAGTCACACAAAATGAGAGTTTTAAACGGTAATAGATGAAGCATTATTCGAATATTAGTTTATTAAATATATTTTTCAAAAAATTTATTTTTTTATTTAAAAAAAACTCATATTCAAAACAAAATATGAGTTTGGTTTTTTGAAGAAAAGCATGAGTTAAGTATTTGGGATGTGCCATCACTTTTCCTTAAAAATTTGTATTTCATGATAATGATAATGAAACACAAAAAAGTCTAATTGGACATCAGGATTTTTTTCTTTTCTATCTCTTTCTCATTTTTTTTTTATTTTTGATTTTTTTGTTCAATTTTTTTTATTATTGAATTGATTATGAATCAGAGACTACGATAATAGTAATTTGGATTGTAAAAAAATCAACGACCATAGTAGAAGTGATGTAGTGGTGAATATAATATAGGGATAAAATATAACATAAGTGATGTAGTGGTGGATATAATATAGGGACAAAATATGACATTTGATTTAGATAAGTGTGTTTTGTACGCTATGACCAAATATAATAAAAAAAGTTATGATTTTGTATCTCTATATATTTGTGTTTTATCTTTATGTCTAAAAGATACTAATCAAACACTACTATTAATATATATTAACGGTTAAGAGTATAAGTTAAAATAATTTTTATTGAAAATAAAAAAAAATTAAATTTTTAATATATTTATTTTATATTTATTAAATAAAAAATTTAAAACTTTTCACTGATAATAAGTTTATTATGTGTATTTAGAATATATATTAGCTAAACCCAAAAAAAAAAATTTTTTTTTCAACACTTCAATCATTGTGTTGGTGAAGTACATGTATTATTGTATTCATAGCTATGTTTTATGTTGGACAACATGATATATTGTAACAAAAAAGAAAAAAAAAACTATAGTTCAATGTTTAGAACATTTTCTTATTTGCATTATCTGCTCAACTCTATACAAAATGCCATCATTTTTTTTTAATTTTAATATTAGTTTTTATGGAACGTCTTAGAAAAGAGGAAAGTAAGGATCACATATATTTGTGCAATTAAAGACATGTATGATAGGGTCACAATTAGTGTGAAGACTCAAGGTGGTGTGACAGAAAAATTTTCTATTGGTATAGGATTATACCAGGGATCATTCTTAAGTCTATACCTTTTCACATTAGTCTTGAAAGTACTCACAGAGCACATCTAAGAGCCTGTGTCATGGTGCATGTTTTTTGCCGAAGATATCGTCCTTATGGGAGAATCAATGGAACACCTAAATAAAAAGTTGGACTTATGGAGAGAAACTCTAGAAGTATATGGTCTGCGTATAAGCCGTATCAAGATAGAATATATGGAATGTAAGTTTGGTCTGAGAAGGGAAAACCCTAATATAGAGGTGAATATTGGAGAAAACATCATATGAAAAGTTAAAAGTTTTAAGTATATTGGGTGCATCATACAGGATAATGGAGAGATTGAACATTATTAAATCATAGGATCCAAGCAGGTTGGTCAAAATGGCAGAATGCATCTGGTTTTATATGCGACAAAAAATTAACTTTAAAACTTAAAGGTAAATTTTATCGCACTGCTATAAGACCAGCTATGTTTTATGGTACGGAGTGTTGGACGGTCAAAGGGGAGCACGAACATAAGATGAGTGTGGCAGAGATGAAGATGTTGAGGTGGATGAGTGGTCATACGTGATTAGATAAAATAAGGAACGAAAATATAAGGGAGAGAATTAGAGTAGTATCCATTGTGGAAAAGATGATAGAATCACGTCTCAGGTAGTTTTGACATGTGAGAAGAAGACCGATAGAACACCCAGTCAGGATGGTGGATGAGATAGAAGATGGACAACGGGTAAAAGGCAAAAGAAGACCTAAGAAGACTATCCATAAAGTGGTCAAACGAAATTTACATGTAAATAATCTCTTTGTAAACATGATACATGATAGAGTTCAATGACATCATTTGATTCATGTAACCGACCCATCTAATATGACAAAGTTTTGTTGTTGTTATATTAGTTTCTTATTGTTGATAAATAAATTATGAAGCTCGAAGGAAAAAGACATGACACCCAAATTCATATGAATAAAACCTAAATATTCAAACCATACCTAAAATCTTGTTGACACTCTAACATATATGTTAGTTGAATGTCATATATTGCAATTTATACATTTTCTATTAAAGAATCATGAATTTTTTTTTTTGGCTTCTTATCAAATATCTTTATAACCAAAGCAAAATAAAAAACTTAAATTTCACAACATTCATGCGCTTAATTATTTAGATATATACGTAAAGTTAATATTCAAATTAGTTCTTGAAATTATTTTTACGTCTTAATCTGGTCTCCAAAATTTTATTTACTAAATTTAGTTTCTAATATAGCATTCGTGACTCATATTAATCCATATTATTGTTTTTGTCATATAATCGTTAATGGTATATTAAGATAGGTTGACAGTTGCTACATATTGTGACAATTAAAATTTTTTACCTTAATTTTTTTAAAAAAATCTTTAAAATCTTTAAGTGAAATTAGAATTAAAATTTTAAAGACTTTATAAAAAAATTAAAGTGAAATATTTCGATTGCCAGATCAAATATTTGTTAAAAAATTTAGCATGGTAGTCATAAATACATCTCAGTTCACCGTTAACAATTATATATGTATCAAAAACAAAATTAAAAATTAATATAGTAATAAATACTAAATTAAAAAATTATATTAAATAAATAAATAATTTAAAAATCAGATTAAAATGTGAATATAACTTCAAGAACTAATTTAATTATTTTCTCCATGTCCGTACTATTATTACTAATAATTGAAAGTGATGCTTTGGTCATGATGCTAACTGCTAAAAGGAATAAAAGAAGAAGGGTTCATGCATCGAATATTTGGAATATAATTTTGGAACTATACGTGAAAAAAGGTCCAATGGCACATCATTCACTTGTGAAATATTTTCGTTATTGATTTGGTATTTTAGGACGATAAATTTCTATTAAACTTTCTCTCATAAATCATCATAAAATTGGTCCAACATTTTTTCTCCATAAGAAGCGGTAATATTTCTTCATCTAAGTTTTAACTAGTTACTGCTAATTAATTTACAACTCATTTTTAAACATTCTTTACCAATAAATTTAACTAAATAAATTTAACTTTTTATTTGTTATATTTTATAACAACGGTTTGAATTAAAAAAAAAAAAAAACCCTACTCGTTTGATTAATCACTTTTTTTTTTTGTAAAATTATAAAAATAAGGTCTAAAATTACTAATTTATGTATTATCTCTAATATAGCAGATTATTTTCTAAAAAACGCTGTACGAGTTTCTTTTCTCGAAATACATTAGTATTAGTCTTAATCAAGGTATATATTGGTAAATGTTTATTTAATTTTTGTTTCTAATTCAGTTTGTTTTTTATAAACATATTAATAATTTATTTCAAAGTCGTTTTATATGATTAAGCCCACCAACTACTTAAACTTTGATTGTAACATTTTGTGATCTAAAACCAAGACCTAGCTAGCCCCTTAGATATATAGGCTTCTGTATGTTCAAATAAATTACAATTTTAAGAAAATGCATCTAGAATTAATTGGTTATAATAATCCAATTTCAAATGCATTTTTCACGCACACATAAAATATGACAAAATGTGATGTGATGAGCATTAGATTATGTACAATGCAAGAATTTTAATTTATTGAAATAAATAATTAATATTAAATTAAAGGAGAACATAAATTGAACAATAGAAATTATAGTAATTTTATATAAAACTATAGAGCTAGCTAGCTCCAACATACAGTTTATTTGTAGATACTGGAATTGAGATTTAATATTATGTTCAGATATTAAAACTAAAATTTTAACTATAAAATACAAAATTTTATTTTTTTAGTATCTCCAAAAAATGCAAACAAATAAAATTGAAATTTTTGGGACTAAAAACTAAAATTTTAATAATATTCTTTTTCAAAAATGCTATAATGTTACCAAAATAGTTATATATTATAAGCTACTTAGATTCAAGCTAGCTAGCTATAGTAGTATATAGGATTTTTCATGTTTAAGGTTAGCCATTTTCTGCTATATTCCTTTTGATAAAGAATAAGTGTATAGGTGCACTCTAGTATACCCTCTTATTCTTTCTCTTCATTCTTCTATTCTCATTTTGAATTAATTATTCACGAGAATAATTTCGGTAGATAGCAACGGAAATTTTGCGACAATTTTATAAAACTACGGTAAAACGGCAACTTGCGGCACATATAGCGGCGATTATTGGTTGGGGTTGCAATCAGGACAACATTTAGCGGCGTCTTTTCGAAACCCGCCGCTATATGTACCGTCGAGTGAGTTATTGTTTTACATTTTGCGGTGGTTTTATTTAAACCGTCGCAAAATACGAATTACCACATATTGTAATGTTTTCTTTAGTAATAACCATCTGGGTATAATCTAGTTAAGTAACACTTTTTCTACATTCGTTTTAGGTAAAAAAAATTAACAAGTTAAATAAGTTATATATGTTAACTCATGTGAACAAATTTACCAATAAGATTTTCTTGTTTACTTTATTGGCATTTAAATTTGCATTCAAACATGGATGTAAAAGACGAAAATAAAATCATACTCTGAACTAATTAAAAATCAAACATTTTCTAAAAATAATAATTATAAATATTTTTTATAAAATATTAAAAATAATAATTAAAAATATTTCTACAAATCATTAAAAATTCAAAACTTTATAATTTTACCAAAATTATAATTTTAAATTATAATTTTTTTATTTTAATAATTTGTTGAGCATTTATTTAAATAAAAATTTTAAATTTTTTTTAATAACAATCTTAACTTGTATTCTTAAATATAAGAATTCATAATAACTAAATTTAAAATTAATTAATATTTTATTAAAATTAAATACTAAATAGAATAAAAATATTTTTATATAAAAACCAATCAAGCATCTACATATTATTGTGGTTAATAGATTCAAGAATGCTAACTGACCAACAAAATATAATGTTTTGGCAAATATTTCACTAATTTTAAATATTAAAGACTAAATTCTAAATCTTAATAAATATTTTTAGAAAATATTTGATTTTTAATAATTTATAAAAAATATTTATAATTATTATTTTTTTATCTATGATTGTATGTACTCTTTATTGAATTCATTATGATATTATTAAATGTACTCTTTATTGTACTCTTTATATACGCTTAGATCATATATAAATAGATGTAAATTAATTCGATCTACTATGGTCCAAAATTAATTCGAAACAGACCCATTCGAATTACTAGGAACGTCCTAGCATGCATAATTCGAATCACCCTGATTCGAACTGCCCTAAGACTACATGCAAGTATAATTCAAATTGGACAATTTCGAATTACAAGCAGTACTACTAATTCGAATTAGTGTTGGTTTGTCTAATTCGAATGAGAATGATTCGAATTACATAAGAATGTGCTTTTGGGAGATCCTGTTAATATTTTTCAATTTGGTAGAATTGTGTAACATGACATTGTTAAAGCTTTTCCTTCTTCGAGGTTCTAAGTTTGAGCCCTACTTTCTTCATTTGTGGAAGGCTTTACATAGTTGATATTTTACAGTGATCCACACGTTGTGGGTCTATTAGTGGAAGCGCGAGTTTAATGATTGAGTCGGTTGGACCACCGGACGGTCCAGTCTGATTCTAATAACTATGAACGGAAATACTAAAATTTGGCGGCGGTTTAGAACCGCGGCAAAACAAATGCTATTTTCGTTTATTTACTATTTAATGGCGGTTACAAACCGCCGCAAAATTGATAGACGTTTAGCGGCGGTTATTCCAGTGGTTAGCTAAAACCGCCACTATTCGTTTACCCGCGCTCCATCCTCCGGCGTTTTATTAAACCGCCGCTAAATGGTTCCAGAAACCGCCACTTTTGTTGTAGTGATTATTGCCACAATATTTTTTTTCTAAGTTACACATATTAATGATTAACTAATGGAAAAGTACGAGGAGTAATGGAATAACTAATATGTGTAACTTATAAAAAAACATATTGGTAACTTTAAAATAAATTTATGAAGACAAAATGATATTTGGCATTGATTTTTCATGTTCTCAAACCTATATATATACTCCCAATAATTATGTTAAAATATATTTGAATTGATTTTCATAAAGAAATATCGGATATTTGTAATTATATAAAGGGAAAAAATATTCTTTCTTCAATGATGCATTTATTCTCTCTATCTCTAACTTTTCCATCATATCATTATTTTGATTGGAATTCTTGTAGAAAGTTAAGGGGATTTTCAGTTGAAGATGGATGGGAGAAGGGGAAATATTTATTGGTATTGTAAGCATATTCTAATATACAAGTTTGTTTATAAAAAAGAAAACTCCATTATATAAAATAATAATTTTGAATATTTGTTTTCAAAATTTTAAGAAATTATTATCATATATATGCCGTGGAAATGTGGAATCGAATCGAAGAATCGCATTACCTCAACTGGTAAAATTGTATCAACTTAACTGCGTACCTATTTTAAGAGAGAAAATAAACAAGAATAGAATAAAAAAAAGCTCTTCCGTCCACATTATATACATTTTTATTATATTTATGTAAACTAAATCTTTGTTGTATCATTCATTTCATTATCTATGGAATTTTTAGATAGATGATGGGAATCGAATACAAAATGAAGAAGCTAAGCTTATTAGATTTGTGGTTTTATTGGACGGTGAGTTATGAATGGTTCGTTGATTAAAGCATATTATTGTTTGATATATCCCTTGAATCTTTAGGGCACAAAATTATTATGCATATATAACTTTTAATTTAAACTTTTTGCCACATTATTGGCCGGTGATTGCATTGTGAGTGATCGAATGAAGAATGATGAAAGATGCTTCAAACTAAACAATTAAAAGTGGTCGATTATATTGTAGGGATATATAATATATATGATAGTGCATCTTCTTTTAATTTGAACTTTGAATATAAACAATGGTAGCATTTTTTGTGTAGAAGATTATCCTTTATTATTCGATCACATCAATACAAAATAGGTGATGGTTCTTCAATCTTCAAAAGTTTCAATGTTCATCACATCATGATGGATTCAATTCATTAGGGTATTTGACTATTTTGTGATTAATGGTATGGCAGACGCTAACCAAAAAACACTCACTTTCAATTGCGGCGGTTACATGTTCACACTTATATATGGCCCATGGACCCATATAATCATAAAAATTTAAATTGATTCCAACTTAGAGAATATCTGCTCCGACCAAAAAGAAAAAAGAGAAATTAAATTGTTAAAGCCTTGGTATGAAATTTGAATCTAATTAACTTTGTTGAGTTATATGTTTACATGTTAATTACATATATATGGATACATTTTGGATACGATATATTCGAAATTTTATCAATAATACATATATTTTTTGTATTTTAATAAAAAATAAAAATATTTTTTAGAATATATTTATATATATTTAAATATAAGTTAATAGTCAAAATCGTTCCTGAAAGATATTCCGATCTCCATTTCAGTCCCCGAAAGATAAAATTAATCAAAGTCGTCCCTGAAAGTTACTCACGTTGATCGAGTTTGTCCTTTCGTCCTCTCAGTTGGTGACGTGGCTAACGTTTGCTGAGGTGGAACGTTAAGTGCCAGCGTGGTGAAGTTCAAAACGACGTAGTTTCATACCCTCAACCCCAAATCAGTGGAACAACGTCGTTTATGGTCCACAGTTGGATATTCAAACATTCTGCCCTTCTCTCCTCTCATAACAACCCTATTCAAGTTTCGCTCCAAAATCCCTCGTCTTCTCTCTACTCTGGTACTCTGCCCAAAGATCCTTTGATCAGAACCTAGTAGCGTTATCGACGATTCCTATGCGTGTCGAGGCTTGTAGAAGAGTAGGCTCTACTACGTTGGATAGTTGGAGGAGGTCGCGGAGGAGTTTCATATTTGGAGGAAGGAATAGTAAATGCCATAGGGTAAGATTTAATTTTTTTGATAGTTTCTATTGATTTTGCAATGTCGGTATCCGTTAGTTTAGGTTGACTTAGTTCTAAGAACCATCTAGTGAGACTAGGGTTTGGATTAGCCTGAACATGTTCTGTATGCGTTTGCCGTTAGGTTGATTTTGCTCTGTGTTTACATGCAGTTGTAAGGCTGGAGTTGTTTCAGATTTTGATGTTGACTACATTTATTTATTTTTGCACTTGTAGATGGAGGGTCCTCCTATGACGTTTGTATTTCACCATGGTGGGAAGTTTAAAAAGGATGAGGGTGGAAATCTGTACTATGAGCCGGATCACACAGAGGTGTTAATGGGAGTTGAAGCTGACACACTTGACGTGTTCTTTGTGAAGGGATACTATGTGAAATTGGGATATGCTGAGGCTAGGGAGTGCTGGTGGAAATCTCCAGGAGTTCCCCTTGAATATGGGCTGAGGAGACTGGCCACAGATCATGATTTGGTTGCAATGGTGAAGGATTGCAGGAGGAACTTCAACTTGATCAACCTGTATTTCGAGCATGGTGTTTCAGAGCCATGTGTGGTTGATGAGCAGGAAGAAGATGTGCCAAAAATTAAGCCAACCCAAACCAAGAGACATCAGTCTCAACCCACCAAGTTACCATCCCACCAAAAAGCATGCTCTGAATCCACGAAGGCATCAGCTGATGGTAGCAGATTATCTCAGCCTTCAAAGTTGCCTTCTCAGTCCAGGAAATTTTCTACCCAATCCACAAAGGAACCAAGTCAACCCAGTAAACTGCATACCCAGCCCACTAAGCAACCAATTCAGCCCACTAAGGAGCCCACTAAGCCCACTGGACCATCATTGAAGCCCATGGGTCTATCAGCTAAGCCCACTAGACCATCATCTAAGCCCACCAGACCATCATCTCAACCTACCAAAAAGTCACATCACCTTGTGCAAACTCCATCACAGCAGAAAAAACCCTATAGTCATCCTACCAAACCTACCCCTGCTCCATCTCAGACCAAAGGTAAGACCAAGGTCGCTACCACCACAAGAGCAGGCAGGCATGTGAAGACATTAGAGGTTGAGGAAGACAATGACTCTCATGACTCCTATGAGAGTGTTGAGGACAGCCTTTACAAACTTCCAACGGTACTAGGAGATGATGAATCTAGCAGTGACAGTGATGATGGTGTGAACTCTACAAGGCTGAACAAAAAAAGTGAGGTGATGGAGAAGCACAAGCCTGCTAAGACCAGATTAGCAGAGAAAGAAATAGAGACTGAAGATTCAAGTTATGAAGCTTCTGAGGATGAGGATGAAAGTGACTCAGGTATTTGGTTAACTCAATTGGTTTGTAGTTGTTGATTTAATTTTGATCACATGACTAATTACTTTCTGGTTTCTATTTGGCAGACCTAGAGGATAATTCCCTTGATGATAATGATTCGGATCTCAACTCATGGCACTCGGAGGACTAAGGCCAGGAACTGAACTCTGATGAGGAATCACCAACCGTATATCCCAGTATAATGACAAGGCAAAGTTTGGGGACCTCAAATTTGAGGTTAGTATGATATTCAAATCAAAGGAACATTTTATGCATGCAACTAGGGACTACACAATCCAGTTAGATAGAAACATATTGTTTACAAAGAATGACAATGTTCGGGTTAGGACTGTGTGTAAGGCTGAGGGTTGTCCTTGGGTAGTATACTGTGCACGTAGTAAGCAAGACGGGTCCTGGCAGATTAAAACCCTAGTAGACAACCATATCTGTCCTAGAAGGCGAAAAAACAGGACAGCGACCCAACAGTGGACACTAAGCAAACTTGTTCCAAAACTTAGGAAGCACCCTACAATGAGACATCGTGAAGTGTATGAGTGATTTGTGAGGAAGTGTAATGTAAACCTCAACAGCACCTGCATCACTAGAGCATTGAAAGCTGCTAGGAAAGTGGTAGAGGGTGATAAAGTTGCCCAGTATGGACTAATCTGGGACTATGCTAATGAATTGCTTACAAGTAATCCTGGGTCTACAGTTCAAGTTGGTGAATCCCGATGCCAGAGGGTCCTCCTCAATTTGAGAGATTTTATGTGTGTCTTGCTGCCTGTAAAAAAGGATTTAAGGCTGGGTGTAGACCCATTATTGGATTGGATGGGGCTTTTCTTAAGACCCTGCACGGTGGACAAATATTGACAGCGTGTGCTCAGGATGCCAATAACCACATCTTTGTCGTTGCCTATGCAATTGTGGATGTGGAAAACAAGGACAACTAGAAATGGTTTCTAGACCTGTTGCAGTCAGACCTTGGCAACTACAATGATAACAAGTTGTGCATCATTTCAGACATGCAGAAGGTGAGGACATTTTTCATACTCGTATTCATAGTTTTAGGATTCGTTTGATTTAATGAGATATACTTCTAGGACTAAATTGATTTAATGATCAAAGTTGAGGGATTCATTTGATTAACAATCTTTTCGGGTTTTTCTGTTTTTGGCAGGGACTAATCCCAGCAGTGAAGGAAGTCATGCCCATGGCCCAGCATAGATTCTGTGTGTGGCATTTATGGCAGAATTTTTCAAAACAATGGGGTAGCACAGAGTTGAAAGACCTGGTCTGGGAGTGTGCTAGATCAAGAACACGTAATGAGTTCGAGAGGAACATGAAGAGAGTAAAGGTCATCAACGAGCAGGCTTGGCAGTATCTTGAAAAGTGGCCGAAGGAAGCTTGGACTAAGGCGTACTTCAGTGAGGATCCTAAGAATGACAACATTTGCAATAATGCTTGCGAAAGTTTCAATGCTAAAATAAAGCATGAGAGGACCAAGCCGATTTTGACTTTGACTGAAGAGGTGAGAAGAATAATCATGGAGAGCATGGTTGACAACAAACTGAAGTTGAGCACTTATCAAGGAATTTTACCCCCGGTTCAGCAACACAGACTAGAAGCCACGACAAGGTTATCTAGTCATTGGGCTCCCCAATGGTGCAGGAATGAAAAAGAGGAGTTGTTTGAAGTACATGGCTGGCCCACAAACATGGTGGTCGACTTGAGAAAGCACACTTGCACCTGTCGGTTCTGGCAACTCACAGGTAATTCATTCAGACCCTATCACTCCTTCCCTTAGCATGAATTAGTCAGAGTTGCTTTTGATTTTTTCATTACGTTTGTCTGTCTGTACTGGGCACAGGGATGCCATGTATGCATGTAATTTCAGCAATTCAAGACAAAAATGGTAAGAGGACTGAGGAGTATTTCCATGAGTTGTTGACAATAGAGGCGTATAAAAGGACATACTGTTTCAATGTTAACCCGGTGAAAGGACAAGATCTGTGGGAGAAAACATCCTCACCTGCCCCCTGTCCCACCCCCAATTAAGCCAAAACCTGGGAGGCCTACCAAGAAGAGGAGAAAGGACAAGGGAGAGCAGCCAGTTGGGTCAAGCACCAAGATGAAGAGGAAGTACAACCCAATTAGATGCATGTTTTGTGGTGAAGTTGGACACAACAAGAGAAGCTGTGCAAAGAAGAAAAAGGAGGATGCTGAGGAACAAGCTAGGCAAATGTAACTTCAGCTTGCCCTTGCTAAAGGGCCTGCTCCCCCTACAGATGAGCCAAACACCAACAATGAAGTTCAATCACATTCTCCCCCTCCTCTCCCAGTCCAGCCACAACCTGTTGTGGAAGTCAACCAACCAGGAGGAACCCCACCAATGCAAGATACCCAACTGCCCGTTCAAGACATTCAGGTTATTTAATTGTTGCTTTTTCTTCTGCCCAATTGCATTTATTTTATTCACTTGAAACTAAATGGTTCTGCAACTGGCCTATGCAGGGTGCAAAGAGAGGCAGGCCACCCAAACTGCATGTCATCAAAAGCAAGGCAAGATCGAATGCCTCCTCCCAGTCACCTGTGGCCATATCTGCTGAGACATTGAAAGGAACAACTTTCGCCACTGCAAAGAAGATGCAAACCTTCATGACATTCGTGCCTACTTCAGGCTTCAAGCGTCCAAGAAAGAAAGATTAATATGTTTAACTAGGAAATATATTTTGTATGTAGTTGCAACTTTGCTTTTTGAGAACATGGCTCTGTAAACTGCTTCTGTGTTCAGGATCACTTAAGTTAGGCCTAGTATGTTTTTTGGTTTAAGTGAACAATGTTGTCTAAACTTATGCTTTGCTATTTTAACTTCTAGATCCTTGATCACCCCTGTGGTGTGTCTACTAAGACAATATGATATCAGTATAATTATGATGTTTGTTATGAATTACAATGACTTTGTCTATTCTGATGTATAGATACTTATAATAGTTCAAACATCACCATCATGTATTCTCAGTGAAACCCATCATGCTTAAACAACAAGTTTATGTTAAATTAAACACAATTAAACCATACTTTCATTCATAAGTAACATCATCATTACATATCAACTAATTCAATTTCTCTGATCTAACAACACCTCTAACACACAAGAACATAACACTCCATCTGTGGCTTTACTTGGAGATTAATGTGAACAACAGTGATACACACAATACAGTAGACACCACCACTGCAACTGACAGGAACATTATCAACATCTTCATTGCTCTAACCTCACCCTCCAAGCTACCCAATCTCCATGACACATTCAGTTTCCATTCATCATAGTCCCCACCAACCTCTGCATCAGTTTCTGCCCCTGCTACATACCCATCTTCCTCAACCCACCTAAAGAAGTTGCAGTGACTTTCCTTCTGAATTTTTCAAAAAAAAAAAAGAAAATCAATTTCAACTACCCAGCAGAATAGACAAAGGAATATGAAAAACAAGCTTAATATATCATAACCTAACTCACCGGATATCTCGCACAAGTGTGGAACAACCTATCTGGATTCTCTCTTGTGCCGAATTTCTTGATTGTCGTCTTCAACCCAAAAAAGTAAGTCTGGTCCTTCATCTTCCTCCTCTGTCGCATGGAAGAGTTCGACTTATGGCTACCGATAGACTGCGACGGCAGGTCACCACTGCGGCTTCCACTCATCATAGCAGCGACTCCTCAAACATACATCGCCATCTTCTATGAGAATCACGAACATATATACTTCAGATTGGGGGTTAGGGTTGTAACATTAGGACTAATTTGACCTAAATAATCAAACATATCTTATCAGCATTAACGGTTGCCATGCTGGACTTCACCACGCTGGCACTTAACGTTCCACCTCAGCAAACGTTAGCCACGTCACCAACTGAGACGACGGAAGGACAAACTCGATCAACGTGAGTAACTTTCGGGGACGACTTTGATTAATTTTATCTTTTGGGGACTGAAATGGAGATCGGGGTATCTTTCAGGGACGATTTTGACTATTAACTCATTCAAATATCATTATGTATTGACATGTCTAATTTTATTATTAATTTATATGTTTATAATAAATTTAGAGATAGTATATATTATTATTTATTAATACCAAAATTATGTTAAATAATTTATATAATTAAAAAATAAAGATAATTTAAAATAATTAGTTTATGCTTTAATATCACTAAAATATTAATATTATTGTACTTTATATAAAAAAATATTTTAAATTTTATATATATATTCATGCGTGTCTTCAAATTTAAAAAAAAAAAAATTGAAATTAATATGTCAATATCGTGTCTTACCATGTGTTCATGCTTCAAATGTATAAATTACAGGATTAATTGTTACCGTAGTATGATAGACATATTTCATTTCAAAATACAAAATATATTTATACTCCTTGGTTTGCTTATCTTCAAGGAGTTAATTAGTAAGTATATGATGATACCCGTATTTTCTATCTAATTCTTATTTGAGATGTACTTTTGTCACTATTGGTAAATTTTTTTTCATTTGATTAACATTATATATGGATATCATAAAATCTGATATTTACTATAATTCTTATCACTACAAAAATTTTAGTAGATAGTGTAAAAATTTTGTGACGGTTAATTAAAATCACTGTAAAAAAAGATCTAGTGGCGAAAAATCCCGGCACTACTATGCTGCTGGAATTTAGCAATTGAGTTGACCCGAATCACTGCAAAAAATGACATTTTGCGGCGGATAATAATGCTGCAAAAATAGAATGTGTTGCCAAATCTATTGCGTTTAGCAACTTTTTTTTTTTAACTGTCGCGAAATTACATAGCCCTTATACCTAATTTGTATGTTGTTTCTTTTTAAGAAATCAATGGAATATAATCAAAATAAGTTCACACACAAATTCTTAATGTTGTGCTAATTCGATGTTGCCTTTGATAAAATAAAAAGTTTTGTTTAGTACTTAAATTGAGTTTTTCGTATTTAATTTTTATTATATATATACTAAATATTTATTTTTTAAAATTTGTTTGAATCACTCTTACTTAAACTGATACATGAATTTTGTATTTGTTTTAGGATAAAAGAGACAAATTAGAAAATTAAAAATAATATTTTTAACTTTTTGTCAATATTTAAATTATATTTTTTTTATTTCTATTGGCATATTGTGACGGTTTTAAACTGCCAAAAAAAATTCACAGCAAAATTTTGGTTTGCAGCGATTATTCCAGTAGTTTGGAAAAACCATCGCCAATAGTTTAGTCGCGCCCAATATTAGAGCGATTATGCAACTGCCCCTATTTGTTTTGTGACGGTTAAAAATCACCATGATCTAGTTCCAGAACCAACGTTATCTGCTGGAATTAGTGCAGTGTACCGCTATTACCAAGTTATTAGTAAGAGTTAATAGTCAAAATCGTCCTTGAAAGATACCCCGATCTCCATTTTCGTCCCCGAAAGATAAATTTAATCAAAATCGTCCTCGAAAAATTTAAAATTAATCACGTTAGTCCCTCCGTCTATTTTGTCACTAACGACGTTAACTTTGCTGACGTGGCACGTTAATTTTTTTTTTTTTTGTCTTTTTGGTCATCCAAAAAACAGAAACAAAACACTAACTACCCAGAGCCCGACCCACCCGTACCCGCTCCGAAAATCCCTCCTCAACCCATCTGAGATTCAGAGTAGCTTTGACCCTCCATTCCCGTCCCGCTGCAACACAACCCACACAATGGTGGTTCTTCAAGCTTCACGCTACGCACCGTCTCCAGTAACCACCACCGTCGTCAACACCAGATGTTGCAGAGATACCATGCCTTGCCTAAATTTCAACCTCCGCCACCTATCAAGCGTCTTAGAGCCCCCGCTCCACAGCTGCTGCCACCGCCGCCGCATCAATAGTATAGTGCTCGCTTTCCACCCCCAATCCAATTCGGTGCATGTCAAAATAAACAAAGGAATCAACATAGCATCATCACAATCTCAAACATGCAAAATAATTAACCAAGAGAAAATGTTCAATTTTAATGTTTAAGCAAAGATAAGACCTCGTTCTATGAACAAAACCAAGCATGCAAAAATGCAACCCAAAGATAAACCAGAAAATTACTAGAATCAAAAACACAAAAACAAAAGCGCATGATCAATGTACCATGAATGATCACACCACCACACCTGATATGCCCCAAAAAAGGCACAATCTTTGGACACAACAGCTTCAAAAAATAAAAATTTCACACGATATAAAATAGTAGTAATAAGAGAGAGCTACAACGATGAAACATACCAGTGTGGTGAAGGAGTGAGATATAAGTTTAAGCACCAAGAATATTTGTTAAATAACCCTAACGAAAGCGACAGAGAGAAGAAAAATCATTTTCACAGAGACGACCTCCAAAATCCAAACTCCAAAGTAAGTCAGATCTCTCTCCAAATGTGAAAGACTTAATCCAAACCGATAGTAGAGAGAGGCAGCAGCTGTGGAGCAGGGGCTCTAAGACGCTTGATAGGTGGCGGAGGTTGTGTTGCAGCGAGGGGAATGGAGACTTGAAGGTACTCAGACGGTTGAGGAAGGATTTTAGGGGTGGGTACGGGTGGGTCGGGTCATGGGTAGTTAGGATCTGTTTTTGTTTTTTGGGCTTAACAGCCCATGAAAAAAAAAAACTAATGTGCCACGTCAGCAAAGTTAACGTCGTTAATGACAGAATAGACGGCGGGACTAACGTGATTAATTTTAAATCTTTCAAAGATGATTTTGATTAAATTTATCTTTTGGAGACGAAAATGGAGATCGAGATATCTTTCAGAGACGATTTTAACTATTAACTCTTATTAGTAAAGTGGTAAAAAAAAGTATCATATCTTTTAGCAATTTTTTTTAAAATTGTGACAAAGAAATAAAAGAACTTATATTGGTGAAGAGGGAATGTAGAACCAATATATATGTATGAAATTATTTTAAGAATACTCTTATTTTCCCTCCTTTAATCCTTATATATGGAATCATAATCTTATGTTGGGTCACCTGTTTATATACTTTTTATTTGTATATAAGGATCTTAGAATCTTACTAGTTATTTAAATATTGCTTTTGGAAGCAAAAGTCAATTTTGTTTGGTTCTTAGTGAAGTAAAGGTAGACAGATTTGAGATCAAGATTCCACACTTTTGGAAATGAAGACCCTTTTAATTTAACCCTTCTGTGAAATTTACATGAAAAGGTTTAATTTGACAGCTAATAATCTTTAATTATTTACCTTTATAACTGTCTTCCAGGAATGCTGCTGATGGAGCTAATAATCAACTATTATATTAAAGTTTATATATGAAATTAATTATATGGAGCTTGCTCATTTTCAAACATTAATTTAAGAAGTGAAATTTATTTGACACTTATAAAAATTATGAAACTTTTAATTTTAGATAATACAAGACTTTTTTAATTTAAAATGCATATAATTGAAATCTTATTGTTATTCAATTTATAAAAAATTTTGAAACATATGATTAATCTTTATGAGTGAGAAAAAAAGATAGAATAGAATTTATTTATTTATTTAGAATAAAGTATTATTTTTGTCTTAACGTTTGGAGTAAGTCCTATTTGTATTTATAACGTTTAAATATCTTATTTTTATCTCTAACGTCTATAAAAGTGATTCAATATTATTTTACCGTCAATTATACTAACAAATTAGATTGTATTTTTCAATTTTCTCGCTTGGATGTATTCATTCTCAATTAAATCTCACTTGAATGTGTTCGATTTTAATATTATACAAACTATTTGTGTTCAGATTCAATTATGTCCCTAAAAAAGTGAATTATATGAATATTACAGGGATTAGTTTCAATTTTTTATGAGGTATTATTCGGAGTGAATTATTGGTCTGTTCCAGACATTTATATTCTAACTTCAAGAAGAAATTTTCAAACTCCAACTAAAGTTCATAATGTATAATTGACAGCAGGATAATATTAAATCACTTTTATAAACGTTAAAAATAAAAATAGACCGATTTAAACGTTAGGAATATAAATAATTTATCCTAAATATTGAGAATAAAAATGATACTTTATTCTATTTATTTATTTTGTAATAGTTTAACTTTTACCTGAAATTCAAACAATTAGGGTTGGATTTGAATCAATGAGAGCATGAAAAAGGAAACAAGTTTATCTGCTACATCTAGATAAACATACTAACACAGAGTCCGTAGAATAGAATTATTGAATAAACATTCAACATATACAAAAAAAAAAAAAAAAGTACAAACAAAACCGCTAAAAGATGTCTAATTAAAAAACAATTAATTAATTATTTGGATTCACAGAAAAATAATTGTATAAAAAAATCCATCTTGTTTGTATTCAGAAAACTCTTTCTTAGTAATTAGATTCATCTTGTTTTTATTGATTAATTCTTTTTAAATCTATTAGATTCTCAAACAAACAAACTACTTAGACAAAAACAAACTCCAACTACTTATTGTATTCAATACTACTTTTTGTATTCAATAACAAATTGAGTATAGAGATATTTAAGATTTTGAAATTTTTTATCTCGAACTAATTAATTTTTAAAAAAATATCAATTTAATTTTTTATGATAGTAAACAGTAAATATATTATATTTTTTATCAATTTATCACATAAAAATTTAACAATGTATTTATATATACTATTAACTATTATGATATGTATAAAAATTATCATATAGATAATAAATTTTGGAGTAAAATTTTGTCTATTTTAATAAGATTCGTAATAAATAAAAAACAATTAATAAATATTATATAAAAATTTAAAAGATAATAAATATTTTACTATCCAAAACTATATCACTTTTTATAATTATGTAGCAATAACAAAATACGCACTATTGTAGATAATAAAATATATAGACAAGTTTTTTTTCGTTTTACATTATCTATTAATAAAAGAATCTACATGTGTATCATTTATTATAATAAAGAATTTAATTATTATCATTTTTTTTTTCCGATGACTAATTAATCCAAAATTAAAATTCTCGAACATCTTACCGTGACTTTACTCTAGTAATTATCTTGGAAGAAAAGAAAAATGGTATTGCATTGTTCAAGCCAAAACCATGAGCTGGATGAACTATATATAATTGCTGTAGCAATTTTGTTCTTTACCTTATTAGGTATATATATTAATTATTAAATTAAATTAAATTACCTCTGTTTTAGCACAAAGTGACATTTGATTAGACACGCCACAAAAAAATTAATGACCTTGGACACTTTAATAATTACTTTATAAAACTTGAATAAGACATGATTTGGCTTTGGAACAGAATAAGTTACCGCTTACATACATTTACAAGGACCACAGAATTTAAATAATTAATTCCTTAATCTTAGTAACAATTGTCAAGCACTCATTGATCTTGCCTTTTTTTTATTTTTTTTCCTAATTCCAATGAAAAAGAAAAGTATGTTCAACGCCATATCATTTAAAAAATAATTTCATATCTATGTTGTGTAGTGTTGGATGCAACTTTCCTCATCAAAGTACCAAAGACCATTATTTTATAATTTGCACTGCTTAATGATTATGATTAAATTATATATTATTCCTCCTGATTTTTTCTGCATTAAGAATGACACATTACTGTGTATTCCTAAGTTTCACAATCAACAAAATGAATTGATATGTTTCCTTATTATA
Organism: Arachis hypogaea; assembly: GCF_003086295.3. NCBI lineage: Eukaryota > Viridiplantae > Streptophyta > Magnoliopsida > Fabales > Fabaceae > Arachis > Arachis hypogaea. Next base: position 4,072,795 of record NC_092047.1, read on the forward strand.
TCACCAACAATGCTTTCAAAAATTCGAAAATCTTTTAAGTTTATACTTTATCAGGTGTACCGAGAATACCGGTATTCCAGTTATTTTAACCGTTGATCTGAATTATAAAAAATATATATAATATATATTAATTAAAATCAACGGTTAAAACAACTGGAATACCGATATTCCTGGGTATACCTGATAACTTTCCTATACTTATTACTTTGGAAGTATATATTAGTATGATTATATATTTTTCTTTTCTTTATTTTGAATATATTTCCTTTTTTCAAAAAAGAGTAACATATTAAAAATATCTCTAAAATATTTATTAGCTATAATAAAAATATCCTAAAAAATTTAAGCAACAAAATTGCTTTCGAAAAAGATTTGTCATTTTTTTTAAAAGCATATTTTATTATTTTTATTTTTTGAATATATTTTGTCAACGGTTGAATTTTTTTAAGAATATTTTTAGTAATTTTTTATCTTCACAAAGCATATATATTAGTGAAAATTTTGATAATGTTGATGACCATATGTATGTATATAATTTTTTAAAAGTTACATTAATCATTCAAATTTTATCTTAGTTAGTCCTATAAGCTTATCCAATTTAGGAAGATTAAACAATAAAGATATGTGTATAAAAATAATAATATAATAAACTGAAATATATTACTTTGATATTTTCTGTTATAACATAAATGGCACCCATATTAAGAATTTTAAAAGAATAAAGAGAAGTTTATCTTACTAACGAGTTATAACTCAAATGACATAATCTTTTTATTTTTATTTAAAAATTTTAGGTTCAAATCTCACTTCTAACTTAAAAAAAAAAAGAAGTTAATTTCATAATTCATAGTAATTATTATATTACTTAAAACCTTTCCCTTTTAGTAGTATGCCTATGAATGTGTCTTGACTCTTGATGTTGATGAAGCTTGAAAATAGAAAGTGTATGATAGTTGTTTTATTTTGAAACCCATCACGGGAATGTGTCTAACCAATTGAAGAAGAAGCCAAAAAAGATACCCTTGTTATTCTCATCATCTATCTCATTGGCTAAATAAACAACTAAATTAATAAGAATTTAATTTTAAAGTAAATGATAAATAGATCCTTAATTTTTTATTTCGAAAATAAATAAATTATCGACTAATTAAAAATATAAAAATATTTTTTATTTTCTAAAATGCGACACATTTAAGTCTCTTCGAGATCGATTTATCCTTTTATATATATATATATATATATATATATATTTTGAATGAAAGAACTTAAATATCTCATATTTTAAAAGGCTAAAAATATCTTTTATATTTTCAATTAGATAAAGACTTAGGTGTCTTCGAATTAAAAAGTTAAAAATTTATTTGTCTTTTTCTCTTCATTTTACTATCATTGTAAATAGTGCTTTATGTGTATCTAATTAGTAATTATTATATAATACTACATCAATAAAAAAATAATTTTTATATTTACTGTATAAATATTTATTCAAAAAGACAGATATAATTAAACGATTGTATAAAATATTTTATATTATCGATGCATTAAAATTATATTCAAATAAAAATCATAAAAAATTAAAGGTTGTATTGTTAGTGTATTTTAAAAGTACAATTAAAAATATAAAGGTAAAATATATTTTTCTTTTTCTTTTAAATTTTCTATGTGCAATGAATAAAAAGTATCTCACTTTTGCATCTTTAATCAATATCTTTTAACAAAAAAAGGAAAATTGGAAAGACTAGGATATGAATTGTTTGTGTGCGTGATAAAAAGGATAAATAAGAAAACTTAAATCGTGGAACATTTGAAGTGATGAATATTAAGGTTATTCTTTAAGAGCATGTTGAGCTACTAATTTTTAGCTACGGCTCTCTTTAATTATCTTGATAAAACTACCAATAATATTAAAGTTTTATTTGACTAATTTAGTTTTATTTGTCCAAAATTTTAATATCATAAAATTATTTATACCAAAAATGTATAAGGTTTATGTACAAATTCATAAATAGTTATATTTCAAAAGCTTTTTTTATCAGGGGTATATTTGATGCAAATAAAAAATTTTTGGGACAAAATTGAAACAAAATAAAATTTAGGGATACTTTTAAATTTTTTGTCAAACTTCTGGGACAAAAAATATACTTTACCTTAAATTATATATCTGTAACATATTTTTTTTTCCGAAAAAAACTTTTTGAGAACTAAAAGATTTTTTATTTTCAAAATCCAAATCTAAAACATATAATTAACAAACTAAAGTATAGTACTATTTATCAATTTAATTAATAACTCATAGTTGAAATATGTGCAAGAGATCTTGTAATTGATTAACAATTAACTAACATATGGGCGTTCACATGGCACACACCATGAATCATGGGCAATCACCAATTCTAAAATTCAATACCCTAATTTATATTAAATCGACATCACATATTTATTCTCTTTTTATTACATATAGTCTCACAAACCGACAAGAATATCTTTCTTGAGCCATTGAAGTAATGTATATATCTCATCAACTTGTATAGTACCTAAAAATTAAATAAAAAATATTTTGTGTGTCTGGTTAATTAATTATATGGTCCACCTTTATTTCATTTTTACAATATCTCTTAATTCAGCAACAAATAATTAATTCACTAAAGATTTATATTGTAGAGTAAATGCTCCGGTCCCTAACTATTTGTTCGATAGACTTCTCACCCCCTAAAAAATCTATAAATAGAGATCGATTTGGGTGTTTAAATTTCTTAGGAGGTGAGAAGTCTATCAGACAAATGGTTAGGGACCGAAAATTAGGGTTGGCAATGGGTAGGATAGGATAGGGTTTGGACCCTACCCTAACCCTACCCGCGGGTTGAGAATCTCTCAACCCTAACCCTACCCGCACCTTAAAATTCTAAACCCTACCCTACCCTACCCTACCCGCAGAAATATCAAATTTTTTCAAAGTAAATATAAAATTCAATTATTTCGAATTTTATACGTATTAATAACATAAAAAATAAAAAATTAATGCTCTAAATTACTAAATTAACTAACTAGTTTAGTGGTTGTTCACTTATTATAAGTGATTACATAAGAGAGGTTGTGAGTTCAACTCTTACTTCCTTCACTATATAGAGATGTTTTTATAAAATATGTGCTATATATGTGGTGTGGGTAGGGTAGGGTAGGAGGGTACACCCTAAATCCGTACCTTACCCTACCCGCAGCGGGTAGGGTAGCCTACCCTATCCGAACGGATTAGACCGGATTGAATACCCGCGGGTAGGGTATGAATTGTCAGTCTTACCGAAAATGGCATTTATTCTATATTTTATTATTAACTAATAACTTGCTATATATAAATATCAAACAAAATTTAAATTTTGACACTTATTTAATTGATCTACCTTTATCTCTTACATCTTAATTATTAAAAGTACATCTTTAATCACATAATAATTCAAGTTGTGAAAATTAATTAAAATGTAGGATATATAAAGAAATTTTCAAAGTCTACTTAATTGTTGGCTTAATTTTATCCTACTTGGTTTATAAGAATTGCTAATAATTAGTGTACATGATCTAACAATTAATTAGTGTCTAAGTAATGTTTATACTCATAATAATACACACATACATAACCAAAACATACAGCTTATATTTGTTGTTGCTATATTATTTTTTAACCAAATATTTATCTTGTATAACCATTGACCAAGGAACAGAAGAAACTCAACAAAGTGACCCAACACCATTCCCAAGGACCAACGTTAGATAAAAATAATAGTTTCTGTTAAGTGTGAATCATGAAATTGAAAAAAATAAAAATAAAATACAGCTTGGCATTTATGTCATATAGTTTTAGTTTTTTATTTTATTTTGCCCTTTTGGGGGCTTGGAGATGGGAGGATGCATGTTCATCTAGTAGCAACTATTAAATGAAAAAAAAAAATAAAAATTTTAACTCACTTTTAAAATACATATCCTTTATTGAGTTATAATTAAATTAATTCATGATAGATGAATCGTTCTCAATATTTTTAAAATATTTTATTAATTAAATTAATCTTTTAAAAATTATAAATTAATTATTTTTATCTTTTTATTATTTTATTAATAATTTCTGTCAATGATTAATGATATTAAACGTTAACTGATAACATACATAATATCTAACATGTTCAATTAGATACTGAATAAATATATTTATAAAAATCTATCAATTTAGTAGTTAGGTTATATTCGGTTTATATAATTGAAAAATTGGACTAAACTGATAGAATTTCATAAATATCATTAGGCAGCATTTAATTGAATATACTAAAAATTATGTATATTGTCAATTAATATTTTATATTATTAATTTTTTGACGAAAAATCTTAATAAAATAATGAAAGAATAAATATAATTAATTTTTAGAAATTAATTCAAAAAATAACTTAATTATCTTTCATAGATGAATTTAGTACTAAATTGATGAAGAAGATATAATTATAATTATATTCTACTAGGCATATCATCCAACGAACATTACCAACTACCACACATATACTGCAATTTAATTTATGAGTGTTTGTCTAAATAAGCTACTAACAAAGTGAATAAATTTAAGACTTAAACAATATTTCCTAGAAAATGAAAAGCCAAAGCATTTTGATTAAGACATTTTAAAAAGAAATGTTTTAGAATATGATTCACGGATAGCCATACACTAATATAGACGACAATTGAAAACCACTCCATGGGACTATAAAACCGCCGCTATTTACCAGAGGTTGTGTAGGGTATATGAGACAAGATATAATAATAATAATAATATATAATATAAAGATACAATAATTTCAATTTTTTATTAAACATAGAGATAATTCATATATATAAAATACAAAAATTTATAAATAATTTATATTCATATCTTAATATTTTATTAATATTAAAATATAAATTAATTATTTAACATTTGATAATGTTCTTTATTTATACAAAATATTTTAGACAAATTTTTATATTAATAATGTATACTATTTTTAATTTTATTTAAAAATATAAATAACAAATAAAATTAGACACGCGAATACGTACTCATATCTGAATATATCTAACCTATTCAAAGAATGAAATATTTTTTATAGTTTTATAAAAGGCAGTTTGATATAAAAGAATATTTGTCAAATACGTATTGTGTCTAATATATATATGGGGGGGTATAAACACGAAAACTCCACGTTGTGTTTGCGGTTTTAGAAGTTGGGTACAATTTTGATGATGTTAGTGATGAGCGAGACGAGAAAAAAATGGACGGAAAATAAATGATTACTATATATATACATATGTTTTACGGAATTTTTTAATTTGGCGGATTAAAAAATAATCCGTCGTACATCGGAGTTTTTTTTTTTTAAATTTATCGCTAATTATAATGAATTGCTATATGTATAAGATAAGATTCTAACTCTCGACACTTACATACTTAGACAAACTAATGAGTTAACTATTAAACCAACTCAATTTAATTATATAGTCCTATATATATATTGATAGAGTAAGATGAGAGAATGAAAGGCAGTTAGCCAGTCTTCAATTAACTTAGTTAGCTCACATACACACAGTTAGTTAGCTTAGTCAGTTAAATTTATGTTGGCTCAGTTAGTTAAGCACGTGTGGTTCACAATAAGTGACATCTGTGCTATAAAGTGCTCCCACTGAAGACTTTGTGAATCTCTTTAACTTTACCATTCTTGAAATTCAATCAGAAACAGAACTTTCTGCTCTCGTTTCTTCTTCAACCTTCAATCCTTTTCTCCTTAATCTTCTTCTTTAAGTCTAATATCTTAACATGGTACGTATCATAGCTCTATGTCTGAAAGGTCAAGAGTTCGATTCTTAGTGAATTCCAAAAGTGGAAAAAAATAGCATAAGGCAAATAAAAGAGAAAAAAAGGCCTATGCAAAATCAGACAAACCCAAAAAGAGGCTCTTGTTTGAGGGGGAGTGGTAGAGATATAACCATTAATTTTACCTTCTTCCATCAATTTAAGCTTTTAGAATGAGTGGTTTCATAGGAAGCGGATCAGGTTTGCACATTAACCTTGTTGGAAACTCTTATTTCAAAACTGATTTGAGTAACAAAAACTTCTTGCTACACAAACCTCTTCATGTTCCCGATATCACAAAGAATTTATTGAGTGTGTACGAATTCTGTTGTAACAATGATGTTTACCTTCAATTTTTTTTCTAATGGCTGCTGTGTAAAATCTCAGGCAATTAAACAGATTGTCATGCATGGGGAGGTTGAAAAGGGAATGTACAAGTTCCTCAACTTCACTCCATCAAGTAACTCAGCTGCATTTGTATCAACTGTGTCCACAACAGATAATCAATTTCTCCTTTGGCACAATAGACTAGGCCACCCTTCTAATAATGTTGTTACTTCTGTTCTAAAGTCTTGTAACATTGTTGCTTCTTCTAATAAAAATACTTGTGAGCCATGCTGTATTGGGAAGTCTCATTGCCTTCCTTATCATACATCTAATTCTGTCTATACTGCTCCTCTACAATTAGTCTACACAGATGTCTGGGGCCCTGCTCTTATTTCTGATTTGAATGGCAACTATTACTTTGTGAATTTCATTGATGCTTATAGTAAATATACCTGGTTGTATCGCATTAAAACTCGGTCTCAAGTCAAATCAGTTTTTAAATGTTTCCAGCATATGGTTGAATTGCAATTTACCACTAGAATTAAGATACTTTAGTCTGACAATGCTGCTGAATATGTAAGTTTAGCCAAGGACTTGCAGGAACAAGGAGTAATTCACAGGCTTTCCTATCCACATGAACACCAACAGAATGGTAGTACTCAGAGAAAGCACAGACATGTGGTGGAGAAGGGATTTGCAATGCTTGCAGGGGCTGGAATGCCAGCAAAGTACTGGGGAGAAGCCTTTCTAGCTACTGTATACTTGATAAACAGGCTGCCTACTCAAGTGCTGCAAGGTCAATCTCTATTTGAAAATCTGTTTGCAAAGCAATTTGACTACACAAGCCTCAAGGTGTTTGGTTGTATGTGTTTTCCACATTTGAGACCTTACAATAGGCACAAATTGGAGTTCAGGTCAGCTCCCTGTATCTTCCTGGGCTACAGCACAATCCACAAAGGCTTCAAGTGCCTTACTGAATAAGGAAAAGTGGTGACCTCAAGTAATGTGGTGTTTGATGAGAATTAGTTCCCTTTCAGAAATGACAAGTTTAAACCCTCACAATCACAAGAAGGAGGTTCTCTACCCCAACCTCAATCAGCACCAACCATTCCGCTTCTAAGAATTCCTGCACCTCCAACATTAGCCTCGAACAACAATCTCCCAAACAGTTATAATAATCCCTCCCATACACCAACTTATGTTCATCCTAGATTAAGCAACTCCACTTCTCCACCAGTACCAACCTCACCTCATCACATTCTCAACTCTAATCATAGTCCCTTATTCACTCCAAACATACAGCCACCTAATTCCACCTCTTATTTTCCTGTGCCATCAGCACCATCAGCTACACCAATCCTAATTTCCATTTTAGATTTTGAAATTATCCCCCTAGCAAATGAACCCCTGACTGCACCTTCAGCTACACCAGTCCTAATTTCCATTTTAGATTTTGAAATTATCCCCCTAGCAAATGAACCCCTGACTGCACCTTTGAATATTCATCCCATGATCACGAGAAGTAAAAATGGAGTGTTTAAGCCCAGGGTCTTCTCTGCTCATGTTGAACCAAGATCAGTAAAAGATGCTCTGACAAATCCAACCTAAAAAGCTGCCATGGATGCAGAGTACAATGCTCTAATCCAGAATCATACCTGGAAGCTGGTTCCCTTACCACAAGGGAGAGAAGTAGTAGGCAGCAGGTGGGTATTTCTAGTTAAGTATAACTCTGATGGCAGCCTTCAGAAATACAAAGCCTGTTTGGTAGCCCAGGGCTTTTCACAAAGGCCAGGCTTTGATTTCACTGAGACATACAGCCCTGTTGTCAAACCCACCTCAATTCGAATTGTGTTTACCTTGGCTTTATGCATAAATTGGGAGATCAGATAGCTTGACGTGAACAATGCATTCTTGCATGGTGATCTAACCGAGGATGTATACATGAGGCAACTAAGAGGCTATGAACTGGGAGATGGTCATTTAGTTTGCAAACTAATGAAGACACTCTATGGCTTGAAGCAGGCACCAAGGACCTGGTATCACAAGCTCTCTACAACTCTGTAACACCTTGGATTCAGTGCTACAAAATCTGATGTCTCTGTCTTTGTCAGATTCAAACAAAACTCTACATTATTTGTGCTTGTGTATGTCGATGATATAATAATCATAGGGAACTCTAAAGAAGCAATTGGCCAAGTGATTCAGCAGCTAAATCACAAATTTGCTCTTAAGGATCTAGGTGATTTATACTACTTCTTTGGGATTCAGGTAACTAAGACTAATGCTGGTGGTTTAGTCTTGTCTCAAGAGAAGTATGTCAACGACTTACTCGAAATGGCAGAAATGGAGAACTGTAAACCCTGCCATACACCTCTCCTATCCTCAAATAAATTTTCTGCCTTTGGTGGTTCTATCTTTCACAACCTGAAGCTTTACAGGTCAATTGTGGGGAGCTTGCAGTACCTCATAGTCACTTGTCCAGAGCTGTCTTATTGTGTAAGCAGACTGTCACAGTTTATGCACACACCTCTGGATGACCATTGGAAGCTGGTAAAGAGGGTACTGAGATATGTCAGTGGCACATCAGGCTTCGGGTTGCACCTACACAGAACAAGCATTCACAGCATTTTAGCATATAGTGACTCGGATTGGGAAGGTGATCTAGATGATAAAAAATCAACTAAAGGGTTCTGTGTCTTTCTTGGAAGAAATTTGGTGTCATGGAGCTCAAAGAAGCAAGGTGCTGCTGCAAGGTCCAGCACCAAAGCTGAGTATAGAGCTATGGCAGACCTGGTTGCTGAGCTGATCTGGATAAAGAACCTCATGGTTGAACTAAGAATTCCACTCCAAGCATCTCCCTCAATATACTGTGATAATTTTAGTGCAGTATTGTTGGCAGCAAATTCAATTTTACACTCAAAGTCAAAACACTTTGAGATTGATCTGCATTTTGTTCGAGACTATGTCACTAGTGAGGTTTTTACAACCACACTTACTAACCGGCAAGTGCACCGGATCGTACCAAGTAATACCTTACGTGAGTAAGGGTCGATCCCACGAGGATTGATGGATTAAGCAACAATAGTATTTGATAGGCTTAGTTAGACAAACAGAAAAGAGTAATTGAGAGTTCAAAAAGCATTAAACAATAAAATAAGAGTTTGAAGACAGACAGGTAATAAGTGAGAATAAAATATGGATAAATTGTTAAGGTTTTAGAGTTATCTATTTTTCCGATTGACTTTTCTTATTAACTATTTTAATCATGCAAGATTTAATTCATGGCAAACTATTTGTGACTAGACCCTAATTCCTTAGACCTTCCTAGTCTCCTCTAAAATTCATCAACTGCCAATTCCTTGGTCAATTGATTCCAATTAGAGGGTGATGATCAAATTCCAGTTTATATGCCACAAGAATCCTAATTGTTCAAAAATAAAGGGATTATATGTCACGTATCCCGTTAAATACAAACAATTAGAAATTCAGGATAATATGTTTTCAAGCTATTGTTCAAGTAAAGAGCTTTTCCAAGTTTTATAAGAACTCAAATAGAACATGGGTCATACTTCCGTTCCACCCAAATTCATAAAATAAAGAACGAAAACAATTATTGAAATATAAATCAAAACATGAATTAAAATAGAAAAATAATATTATCAATCCATACAATTGACAGAGCTCCTAACCTTAACAATGGAGGATTAGTTGCTCATGGAATGTAGAATGTAAATTTGTATAGAATTCCCTAATGGAATCCCCCCTAATGGAATTGTCTACTAGGAGAGAAGTCTCCCCTTTTTATAACTAATCCTAATTAATTTTAAAATCTAAAATTTAAAATTAAGATAATATCTTTTCATAGAATTCAAATTTGAATTTAAATTTGAATTAATTTAAATAATCAAATCTTCAATTGATGGATGGGGACCACTTGAATTGTCCATGTTGCAGCTTCTAATCTGTATTTTCTGGGCTGAAAATTGGGTCAAAATAGCCCAGAAATCGGCCCCAGCGTTTTCTGTTAATTCTGTAGATCGCTCATGTGATGCGTCCGCGTCGTCCACGCGTTCGCGTCATTTGTGCAGATTCCAGTCCACGCGTTCGCGTCAGGCACGCGATCGCGTCATTTCGATCTCCTCCATTCCGCGCAGTCGCGTGAGTCATGCGTCCGTGTCGGTATTCGCTGGTCATCTACTTGGCTTCTTCTCTTTCTCTGCAGAAACTTCACCAAATCCATCCGAATGCTATCTAAAATAAATAAAATTGCACAAAACTCAAAATAGCATCCATAGTGGCTAAAATATAATTAATTCTTAATTAAACTCAACAAATTAAATGCAAATTCACTAGGAAAAGATAGACAAGATGCTCACGCATCAATCACCAAACAGGTTGTTCAAGTCACTCATGTGCCTGGAGCTGTGCAATTGGCTGATGCATTGACAAAACCATTGCCAAGTGCTGTCTTCCTGGAATCAAGAACAAAGTTGATGGTAAAAGACCTGGAGCAATACAAATCCCCCTCTGTCAGACTTAAAGAAGAAGATTCACAAGGAGAAGTGAACTCAAAGTAGTGTGCGAGAGCAGAGGACAAGGACTGCAGCAGCAACAGCAGGAGTCATGACAGCAAGTTAACTAATGAGCCAAATGAGTCTGGCAAGTCAAGATTATCAAAAGGGAAGCTGATTAACAGGGGTCATGATAGAGTAAGCTGGGAGAATGAAAGGCAGTTAGCCAACTCAGTCTTCAATTATCTTAGTTAGCTCACACACACAGAGTTAGTTAGTCTAATCAGTTAGATTTCTATTGGCTCAGTTAGTTAAGCACGTATGGTTCACAATAAGTGACAGTTGTGCTATAAAGTGCTCCTACTAAAGACTTTGTGAATCTCTTTAATTTTACCATTCTTAAAAGTCAATAAAAAACAAAATTCTCTGCTCTCATTTCTTCTTCAACCTTCAATCCTTCTCTCCTTAATCTTCTTCTTTAAATCTGATAACTTTACATTTATATAGTAAATAAATAGACATAAAAAAAACTAGGACTTAATTGCAATTAATATATGTTACTATAGTACTATAGTCAAATTAATTTCTTTAACCATTTGATATATTTTTTCTATTTCTTTCAAACTTAAATTCGAAATTTTTGTCTGGTAAACAGTTCTTTTTAAATTGACCTAACCAAATTATTGGTTGCAACCGACTATTAATTAATATTCACAAGTAACTATTGGAATTTATTCCACTTGATTATTTCTTAATATATATATATATATATATATATATATAAAATATAATTAATTAATTAAACATATGTACAACTAAGTTGATCCTTCACCAAATGTACTTATGTTTGTTGGTGCCTTAATTATTAATATAATGTATAAGATTATTAATTAATGTATTAATGTAGGGATAGGATTAGACAAACCTCTCAACAAAGGTTTGTAGGCATGTGCGCAACTGTAACTGCAATTCTGTTACTTATTCCTTCTTTATATAATTTGTTATTTAATTTCTTCTAAATAATTTATAACGAACAAAAGTTCACATGATTACCATTTAATTGATTAATGCAATAATAATTGTTTTAGAAAAAATACTCTTTATATATTAAAATTCAGTCACAAAATTAGTTAATATATTTGTATATATTTATAAATATCAAATTATATATTTTTAAATTAAATAATTAATTATTAGAATAATTAAATTTATAATTGAAAAATAAGCAAATTATTTAAAAAAGTATAACAATTTTTTAAGAAATATTAAATATATACGTATTTGTGTACATTTATAAATTAGTCAAGTTTTAATAATAAAAGTTGTAATTTCATGAAAAAAGCCTCACATAAAATTGATTCTCAATTGAAAAAAAAAAATACTAATATTAAAGTTTTATTATTGAATATTCAACTAATTTAATTAAAACCGAATGAAAAATTTAATTGAATATAACTTTTTTGTTAATAATTTTTTTTCTATTAATTTGCAAAAGTTTAAACTTGAGATTCTAATATTTAGATATATTATACATAATGATAATTCTTTTAATCGGTTTAAATTTTTTAGACAAATAGTTTCAAAAGATAATATCGTTGTTATTAAAAAAAAATTAAAATTTGATTTTTATCATTTTAAAATAAAAAATTCGCATAAGATAAAAGAAAAAAAAAAGAAAAATTCAAATTAAAAGACATTTAAAGTTTAAAAAAAAGACACATATGAAGTCAATTTTTTTAGATAAGTGACTTTAATTAGAAGAATTATAATCTATCTAGACTCTTGTAGGTCACACAAACTTGGTTCTTGTTATATAATAAATTAATAAACTTAGTCATTGTTATTTTATTCTTCAACTTGTCTATTATATTTATGTATCGTAATGTTAAAAAAAGGTCGCCATTCTAGGCACCTGCTTCCCTGTTTATCATCCTATACTAAACCTAGCTACACCCTTCAAACTACGAACCATGGATTTTATTTATTAATTAATTGCATTTTTCAATATTTGTTTATTTATTAATTTATTGTGAAGTTCTTAGCAAGTTGTGCTTAAATTTAATTGTGAAAGCTAAGCATGCCACCCCCTCCCTTTAGTTTATACTTTATCAATAAAGTAATATAACATGTCACTTTCATGAGATGGAAAAAATTATTAGTTTAGTATAAATAGAAAACTACTATATATTGTGTGTGTACATATAATATTAGAATAATATTTAAAAAATAATAAAAAAATTACTTTAAATAATTTAAAGTTAATATTTACTAATTATTATTAAAATAATTATTTAATTTTAAATGTAATAAATATATAATTATAAATGTTATATACATAAATTTATGAATAGATATATCAAATAAAATAATTTCAGGTATTATTTTTTTAGTATTACTGTATAATTATCAATGGAAATTATATTATACATATTTAAATTTTCATAAACTTATCATGTGGTCCAGTGATAACTTTTGCTTCTTTTTCTTATATACTTGAAATCCAGCTTCCTATTAAAATATCTATATATATTATTCTATGATGATCATATAATGAAGATAAGAGAATTAAATAATTAAATGCAGTTGGGAATAATTATCTAAACAGAACAAAAAGTGAGTTTATAATTCTTATTTTATCTTGTGGTCTAATATCTTGACATGAACAGTGATTTTTCTTATTGTTTATTCTTCTTTGCTTTTTTTTTTTCTTTCTTTTTTCTTTTCCGATAATCTTATTTAATTTGTGCATAAACTATTGTTCTCTCTCTCTTTCTCTCCCTCCTTTTTTCTTAGCTTGTTTGTATTGCAAAAATGTAAATATGATTATTAATTATTTATACACACCCCATTTTTGGCTAAACACATTTATCTTCATCTTGTTTGAACGTAAATTAATATTGCATAGTACAAAAATGTACATTTGATATTGCTTAGTGGAAAAATGTGCATTTATTTTGTACGCACTATTTTTACTTACACACATTCAAGGTTCATATACGTGTGTCTAAGTTCTAATGATATCTTTTAATAATATCTCTCAAAATGTAGAGATATAACTATTTATATCTATTTATTTATTTATTAATTTAATTTTTTTAAGATAATTAATATCATAATATAATATCAGAATTTTAATAACTAAAAAAAAATTATAATCCCAAAAAGAAAATTTTTAACATAAGACATAACTTTTTTATATGTATTTTTTGTTTCCGGATGCTACACAACACATCCATGTAATCATGTAATAAAGTTGGCCCAACACCAAAAAAATTCATACCATTAAATAAAATGTGAAATACACGCGCCCAACACACACGAAATCGTTCTTGCCCAACGCTTCTTCTCTTCTTCTTCTATTCTCCCCCACGCTTCTTCTTCTTCTCTTCCGCGCTTCTTCTCACGCTTGTTTACTCACGGAGCGTCTTCATCTTCTTCGCCTTCTTCTTCGCGTTCCTCTTCCTCCTCCTCATTCTCCTCCTTCTTTTTTGTGTTCCTTCTTCTTCTCGTGTTTTCTCCGTATCGTCATTCTTTTGTTGTTGTTGCTGCTGTATTTTTTTGTCTTTTTCTCCTTCTCTCTTTGGTGAAGAAGCAGTAGAAGGTGAGGAATGAGAATTTTGAATAGTGCAGAATAAACCGAACACAGTACTCATGGTGAATCGAACACAGTACTCATGGTGAACCGAACACCGTACTCATGGTGAACCGAACACTGTACTCATGGTGAAACAATTGTATAAAATCAAATTCAAACAACTTTCTGCAGAATGAACCGAACACAGTACTTATGGTGAATCGAACACAATACTCATGGTGAACCGAACACAATACTCATGGTGAAACAATTGTATAGTAACTGAGTGAACGAAACATAATCCATTATATAAAATCAAATTCAAACAGCTTTCTACAGAATGAACCGAACACAGTACTCATGGTGAAACAATTGTATAGTACTGAGTGAACGAAACATAATCCATTATATCAAATTAAATTCAAATAACTCTGCCTACAATTTACATATTATCAATTCAATTCAATTCAATTCAATTCAATTCAGTATACCTCCGTTCATTTTGATTCGTTTCAGAACAGTAATCCATATCGCTCTCCATTCAACTGATTTGAAGTTGAGTCATTCATTGTTTCGATTCAGAAGTGTAGATCGAAGAAGAAAATGAAGAATAATAGGAAGAAGATAAATGCAATGTAACCAGATCGAAATAAGAAAACGAGAAGATGAACGCAACCAGAGGAGAACGACGAAGGCAATGCAGATCAATAAGAAAGAAGGCGAACATATGAGAAGAAGAAGAAAAAGAAGAAGAAGAATGTTTATGTTGCAGCAGAAGGTTTACGTTGAGCAAAGCTTTAGGTTGCAGCACGTTATATGTAGCACGTATATGACAAACGAGTGAGGGATGGGAGATGCGCGTGTGAAAGAAATTACTTGATTAACAACCATATAAAAAATACATGGATGCTGAGCTTTTTCGTTTTTGTAAAAAAATTACTTGGTTATCAATTTAACCTTTTGTAATAAATAGTATCAGTAATTCATTATATGAATCATCAAGTTGATAAGTGTTTTAAGAAATACGATTAGAAATTTAGATGGAGATAATATAATTTAGTTTAGGTAGAATGTGAAAACAAGAGAAATTAAATATTCAAGGATTTAGATATTAGCTAGAAAAAAAAAAAGAGATAATAAATAAGTCCTTGACCAATCATGAGTTAAAATAAGTTGCAAAACATAATATTCTCAAAAGTTAAAAGGGTTAATTTTAAAATTTCAAAAATTAAAATCATACTTCAGTCCAAGTTTTCTCCACCTCTTAAGAACACATTCACAATTCATGTATGTGTCTAACTAACCGTCCTAAATGACGCCTTTAATTAATAACAATATTTCAATTAATATTAAAAAGATAATTATTTATATATTCTTATTCATTATTTTAAATTTGTAGAATAAATAAATTTATAATATATAATACTAAAATTTTGATAACCAGAAGATTTAAAATTGATCTTTATTAATCCAAAAATAAAATAAAAGCCTGCAAAATTTACGTAAATGCAAAGATAAACAAAACAAATAACCAATTGGGGGAGTATAAATTAAATACGTGAAGTGAGTTGCTAATTAACTGATCAAGAGACAACATAAGAATTTATTTATTTTTACTGAAAAATAATTATTAAATATTAATAATAGTTTTTTTCATTTCCTTACTTCTTTCTGGGTTTCTAGATATTGATTTTTTTTTAATTACTAATGTTTACTTTACTAATAACTCTTTTATGGTTATTGTTAAAATTTTTTCATGTTATTTTCTAAATAATTTCTTCCAGTCATATTAATTATTACACCTATTGCATATGCATTGACAACCAAATCTCAATAAGTGTGAAAAATGCTAGAGAGGAAAAAAAAAATCAAGTTCTAAAACATAAATTATGTTTTTTTATTTGGGATTTAATTTGTGATGTAATTTCTTTTATCTATTTCCTTATTGTGTAGAGTGAAAGCTAATATAATTCGATCAGATTTAGGAAATAATTTTTAGTTAATTTGAATTGAATGAAATATATTTTGTTGTTAAATAGGCTAAAATTGTATTAATTTGTATTAGATATATAACTATTTATATATTTTTATTTAGTAGTTTAAACTTTTGAAATGTGTAATTTTTTATATAGTATCGGAGTACTATAAATTAAAAGGTTTAAAATTTAATTCTCGTTATAAATTTTGTTTATCATAAATAAAAAATAATTTAAACTTTAAATAAATAATTTTATGATAGGATGAATAAAACAATGGTTCATATAATTGGATTTTTTGTTTATTTATTCATCATCATCATCATCATCATCATATAAATCTAAATCCTTGACAAAATGTTTAATTGGAAATTATATATGAATTATTTTTTGCTATGTTATATGACCATGTTTTTTATATGAGGATATTGGTTATCTTTATTTTAAATTTTTAATGAAGACAGTGATATTGATATCTTTGAATACCTTTAAATATTTAGTGGTTATTTAATTTTTGCCACACATAATGATCCGATCATATTTTTCGGAAAGATATATTTTTAGTTTCATTAGATAACATATATATTGGACTCAGAGGCATCTAGAAATGAGTGGCATCAAAAAATAAAATGAAATTGGTATTATTGATAATTTAGCAAAATATTAGAATAATTTTTTTGGCCATTAAATATTTCGATACACTATATTGGCCATTTGAACATCGTCCAGTTGTGTTTTGGGCCAAAAAAAAAAAAATCAATAAATTTGTTTTAAATCAAAGTTTAGGATTTTTAATTAAATATTTAAATAATATTAATACCTTTATTTTGTTTTTTGGGTAAAGCTATACGTATTTTTTACTAGAAATAATCTTATTTGAGAAATTACAATTACACATAGGAATTAACGTCTTTTGGAAACTATATCCGCCCAAAATATCCTTTTCCAAAAAGAGTGACATTGATTAGGAAAATGAAAATATTTACACTGATTTGGATTTCTTAGCGAAAATTCTCCAATTATGATTATTTGGTCCAAAAAGCAAAAGAAGAAAGAAATTTTTTGTTATAACTTTTTTTTGTTAAATATCATATTTTAAGATTTTCTTTCTAAAAATTTAAAAACATACTATTAAATCTTATTAAGTTTTAAAAATATTTATTTTATATTTATTAAAAGAAAAAATATTAATTTAATCTTCCACAATAATAAATGGTGGAGACTACGTTATGTCATTATATCAATTTATCACGTAAAACTTAACTGTGGTGTTAATATGTATCATTAACTACTATGAGTTGGTCGAGTAGTTAGCTCACTCGTCCGCTTAAGCAAGTGTCAGGAGTTTGAATCTCGCTTTATGCATGCAACAATAAATGTTTTATTGTCTAAAATTATATTGTTTTCATACTTATTTGACAGCAATAAGACAGACCATTGTATATAATTAAATATATAGACAATTCTATTTCGTTTTGTGGAGGACTTAATTGATACTTTTTTTCTTCTTCAAAGACTAATTAGTTTTAGGTGAAAATTTTCGAAAATCTAATTGTCACTTTACTCAACTCTTTATTATACTATTTTTAAAAATTATTAATCAAAATATATAGGATAAAAAAATTAATATAAATTAAAAAATTTATTTATTCCAATCAAATCAAATAATTAATATAATTTATTCGTTATAATTAATTTGGTCAAATAAAATATTAAATGATTTGATCTTTATCTTAATTAGATTAAATAATTAATTAATTAATTAATTAATATATATAAATAAATAAAATAAAATAAATTAACAAATACTTTCAAAAATATATATACCAAGTCAACTATGCTTGAAAAAAAATTCAATTTTAATAATTAATAATATATATATATATATATATATATATATAATAGATATATTTTTTATTTTATACTAAAAATGTTATTTATACATTAAAAAATCAGTCACTAAAATTAATTATTAATGTATTTATGTATAAATATATGTGTGGTTTAATTTATTTTTAATATATATTTATATTCTAATTTCAATATATATCTTATATTGGTGGCTGATTTTAGTGTACTCGGAAACATAGTATAGTATATTATATATTATATATATAGAGGCATACCCACTATGAGAATCTTGAGCTAATCACACACTATAACTGCCTCTCTGCCAAGTAACAGAATACACCATTTCTATCTTCAGATTCACTTTCCCTCTCTCTCCTTCTTCAGATCCATCCTTCACTCTCTTTAGGTATGTTAACTAACTTTGTGTGTTTCATCATCATCTCCTGCTTCTTCTCTCTCATAAAGTTCCTGACACAAACACACACTTACCACACTCTTCCTCAATTTGAGGAAGATTATCTCATCACATATTCATTCTATGTATATATGTTCTGTTTTTTCACAAAAAAGCATAAAAAAAACAATTTTTTCATCTGGGTTTTGCTCATGGAGTCATGGGTATTCATTAGATGAAATTCTAGTACTAGTAGTAGTACCACATCATAAGTTTTTTTCTTCCCCTAATTTTTCCACTCTTTAGTACTATTATTTATATTTATGGCTACTTTTCCAGAACCAAACAAGACATGCTTTCGTTGACTTTTTTCTGTTTTAATCTTTTTCATTAAAATCTTTCAAAAAAAATAAAAATTTTATTGTAATTTTTCTTGTTTCTGAAACAAGTAAACAACCCTTTGAGTTTAAGACACTGAAACAGAATTCTGAATTTTCCAGCTGTCTATGATTCTCTCTCTCTCTCTCTCTTCTCACTAAAGTCTAAATCAGTTTCTGTTAGTTTTCAAAAATCTTATCTTTATGGATTATGGAACACTACTTTTTAGTCTTTTCCCTTCTACCTCAGCAACAAGGACTATCTTGGATTTTCCTTTGACTTTATCTTGTTACAGTTTATCTGTCACTCAAAATTACAGTTCTAATAATTAATATCTGTCACTGAAAATTACAGTTCTAATAAATTTTTTTTTTTGGTTGGTATTCATATAATGAATTTTCTTTTTTCAATATACCTGAAATGATGAACTTGATTTGATCTTTGAAAGAATTTTAAGTGTTAGTGCTTGACAGAACTTTTATTTATTTATTTATTGATTTATTTTTTTGTTGTGTGACTTCATCACTAGACAACTTGGTTGTTTCCTTTCATTTTCTTATATTCATTTTCTAATATTATTCCAAATTTCTCAATCTATTTTTGTTCTTTCCTAAATGGTTCAAATTACCACAGTGTTCATTTTGTCATGATTATGAAAAAAAGAAAAAGAGAATATGCAACATTAAATAACGACCATAAAATTTTAAAGAATTCAAAAAAAAAAAAAAACTAATTAAGAAAAAAGATATAATATGAAATTGGTGCAATTTGGCCCTATCTAAATGTTTTTCCCATAATAACATAGATTCACAAAATGTATGTTTTTTTTGTTTTTTTGGTTTTGTTGTGTCTATTCACAAAATGTGTGACTCATAGTTTGGCTTTTTCTATGTTATCTATTTGCCCACTTCTCTTTAAATATTTATAACTAAATAATTTAAAAAATTAATAAAATTTTATATATTATTTGTCTTTTTCACATAATTGAGTGCTCCTCTCTCTTTCTCTCTCTTTATTCAGGGACTATACAATACTTATAGTAGAAAAATGTTAGAGAAAGTTGAAGGTTTCAACATGGAGAAAGTAATAGAGGAATTTGAGGAAGTTACTAAGGATGCTGGTAGAGTTCAAATTGAAACTCTTAGGAAGATTCTTGAAGATAATTCAGAAGCTGAATACCTTCAGAATTTAGGACTTAATGGAAGAACTGATCCTCAGAGTTTCAAGAACTGTGTCCCACTTGTTACTCATAAAGAGCTTGAACCTTACATCAATAGAATGATTGATGGTGATCTTTCTTCAATCCTCACTTCAAAACCAATCACAACTATGTCTCTAAGGTATATATATCTTGATTCTTTATTCATTCATTCATTCATTCTCCCTCTATCTTTTAGTTTTCTTTTATTATTCGTGTTCCAGAAATATTTACAATTGCCCGGTTTAGGCTTTAGAAGCAGTTGCAGATATTTCTGGAGCACGAATACGGCTCGTACTAGAATTTAATTTATTCTTGAAAAGGCTGAATTTGGGTGTTAAATTCTGAGTTTGAAAAGGGTTATTATGATGATGATTTTGCAGCTCTGGAACTACTCAGGGGAAGCCAAAGTTTGTGCCATGGAATGATGAGCTTTTTGAGACCACAGTTCAGATATATAAAACCTCTTTTGCCTTTAGAAACAAGTAATCAATACTCTCATTCCTCTTTAATTTAAAACCCTAAATTCAATAAAATATCACACATATTACGTGTATACAAAAAATTAGCTACTAAATCAGTTAGTATGTATCTGTGCATATAAACATTTTTTTCACGCATTTTTATTATATATTTTTATTTTAATATATATTATATACGGATAGTACCATAAAAAAAAGACAACAAGATATATAAGTATCCTATAATTGCCTAACCTAATAATTATATTAATGACTGATTTCATGACTTGAACCTATAACTTTAAAGTTACACAGAAACAACTCAACCGTTGAATTTAGTTGATACAATTTATTATGATCATATTATTAATTATTGTCTCTATTTGGTATTGAAATTTGGAAATGACTATGAATTATTATTATTATTTATGAAGAGAATTTCCAATCACAAGTGGAAAGGCCTTAAGCTTCATATACAGCAGCAAGCAATTCAAGACCAAAGGAGGGTTAGCAGCAGGAACAGCAACAACAAATGTTTTCAGAAATTCAAGATACACTGTTGCAATGCAAGCACTAAAATCACAATGTTGCAGCCCTGAAGAAGTGATATTTGGTCCTGATTTTCACCAATCACTCTATTGCCACCTACTTTGTGGCCTAATCTTCTGTGATGAGGTTCAATTTGTGTCCTCAACTTTTGCACACAGCATTGTCCATTCTTTTAGGACATTTGAGCAAGTTTGGGAGGATCTTGTTGCTGATATAAGGGATGGTGTCCTTACCGAAAGGGTCACTGTCCCTTCCTTGAGGAATGCTATGTCCAAAATTCTCAAGCCTGATCCCAATTTGGCTAACATCATCCAAACAAAAATCATGGGGTTAAGCAATTGGTACGAATTTTATTCGCAAAATTTTTTCGTAAAATTTAGGTTTAATTATTCTGTGGATCTCTATAGTTTTACCGGATTTTCAATTAAGTTCTTATAATTTTTTTCTTTTCGGTTAGTTCCCTATACCATATCAAATTTTGTAATTAAGTTCGTATCGACAAAAACGCGAAAATTAACAGAATATTCCGTTAAACAAAACGAATATATCTAACACTTGACGGAATATTCTGTATAGTTTAACAGAATACTATATTAATTTCAATATTTTTATCATAGTAGGGACTTAGTTACAAAATTTAATATAGTATAAATACCTAATTAAAAATATGATAAAACTATAGGACATAAAATTTATGTATTTGATATAAAACTTACATTACTATTTATTTATTTTTTTTTTGTGATTTTTAACTTATTTTTTAAAAAAAATCTCATATTTAATATTTTTAGTAATATTTGTGCAACATAGTTGACTAATTTTTTTTTTATAAATTTATGTATTTGTGCAACACAGGTATGGATTAATTCAAGAGCTATTTCCAAATGCAAAGTATGTGTATGGAATAATGACAGGGTCAATGGAGCCATATTTGAAGAAGTTAAGGCACTATGCTGGTGACCTACCACTGTTGACTTCTGATTATGGATCTTCAGAAGGTTGGATTGCTACAAATGTGAATCCAACATTGCCACCTGAGTCTGCCTTGTACACTGTTCTTCCTCAAATTGGATACTTTGAATTTATACCTCAAAATAAGGCAGACTCTGATTTCATTGATGTGGAACCTCAGCCTGTTGGACTCACTCAAGTTAAGGTTGGTCAAGAATATGAAATTGTTATCACCACTCCAGCAGGTACTTAATTAATTCTTCTCTACCTTAGCTTTTATTATTATTATTATTATTATTATTATTATTATTATTATTATTATTATTTTAGTCCTAACATTTGTGTTTAGTTTTAATTTATTGTCTAACGTTTAAACTGTCTTATTTTTGTTCTAAATATTTTATTTTATGATATTTTTGTTTGTTGATCAATTTTTTAAATATTTTATTATTATTTTTTTTTTCCTCTTTTTTTTTTATCAATTTCATTCTTAAATCACTGGTCCAGAGTAAACAACTTAATTAAGTTACTTTTGAAGAAATAATTTAAATAATAAATGCTTATATTAAAAGTAGCTTATAAATAAGTTATTTTGTGTTTGATTTTTTAGTTCTAAAAGTATTTATTTTATGATAAAAGTGATAAAAAGTTTTTTATTATGAGAGAAGTCATTTTTTTTTAACTTCTCCTTAAGCACCAAAATAGCTTTTTAGAAAATTACAATTTTGCTTTAAAAATTGTACCAAACATTAATACTACACCTTTTCATAAGTTAAAAGTTAAAAAAAGTCACTTATGAACCTATCCAAACGGGCCCATATATAACTACCATTATAACTATTACAATTATGATTGTTATAGTTATGTAAAAGACGATAATAACAAACGAAAAAAATTGCTTTTGAAAAAAAAAATAAATAAATAAAAATAAGATATTTGAGATAAAAATATAATATTTTAGCTTTCAAATAACATCTTATCCTAAATTATTATTATTATTGAATTTTTGGGTTTCTAAGTTCTAATTATTGAGATTTGACTTTCTGACAATGCTTTTTATCTAAGATGCTTTGGTGGTTTTTGTTTTTTAACTTTTCTTGTGATATGCTTTAATACTTGATTCTAATTTCTAAATATGGATATGACCAACAGAATATGAAATCATGTCCTTCTGATATAGTAAGAAACAATCAACATAAGAGTACATACCTAAAACCTAATCATATTAATGTAACCTAGGTAGCATAGCTTTTAGCTTTGGTTGTTGGCAACTAACTAATTTTGAATTTTATTGTCCTTTGTTTTTCATAAATCATGCGTACTAATTTCTCCAATTTTTTTAGCATTATCTTGGATTTAAAGTAATAAATTGTTTTGCCATTTTAAGTAAATTTATAAATCAATATACTTAAAATTGAATTCGGATAATTTACCAAACAGAGTCAAAACGACAATAGTTATTGTGAACCAAACAAAAATTAACTAATTAATCTTAAAAAAAAAACTTTTCACATAACATTCATATGGCAAATATATGCCTAATTATGCTTATTACTAATGTTTATTTATGTCACGTATTCTCTTGGTGGGAAAAAAATTGAAAATTTTCACCTTAGTCTAATATCTTAACCTAGAATTATGCATGATTTTAAACGAATACGCAAAATTTATGCAAATTAACATAAAATAAATTAATTCTTAGTCTGTCGAGTTAAAAAGTACTGTAGAAAAAAAAAAAATCATTTTAACAAGTTATTAATCTTGAAATCTTTGCTTGATTTTTCAGGCTTGTACAGGTATCGACTCGGCGATATTGTTAAGGTTATGGGATTCTACAACTCATCGCCGCAACTAAAATTCGTCCGGCGGAGCAGCCTTCTACTTACAATCAACATAGACAAGAACACAGAGAAGGATCTTCAATTAGCTGTGGAAGAAGCATCAAAGTTTCTAGCTGAAGAAAAATTAGAAGTTGTTGATTACACAAGTTATGTTGATGTGTCCAAAGATCCAGGGCACTATGTTATAGTTTGGGAAATTAGTGGCGAAGCAAGTGAAGAAGTTCTTAGTGAATGTTGCAATTGCTTGGACAAATCCTTTGTTGATGCAGGGTATACTAGCTCTAGGAAGGTCAATTGCATCGGCGCCCTCGAACTCCGAGTCGTCCGGCACGGAACATTCCAGAAGATTCTAGAACATTATATAGGGTTAGGATCTGCTGTTAGTCAGTTCAAGACACCAAGGTGTGTAGGGTCTAACAATGCCAAAGTGTTGCAAATATTGAATGAGAATGTTGTGAACAAGTACTTTAGTTCTGCTTTCAATAATTGAAATCAATGAATGAAATATATTTGGGAAAATATCAATAGCTATAGCAATCAAAATTATGAAATAATAATATTAATAATGAAAATATATTATTCTTATAGTTTTCTTACTTTATTGTGTGATTTTTTTCTTAATTTCTTATATTACTTTTGTCACATTTTTAATTTTAAAAAAAAATTATTTGTCGTTGGTATCTTTTGAAGTTTTTTCGGTTAGTAATATAAATGTTTGAATACTATTTTAGTAATTTATTTTTTTATTATTTTTTAAACTTAGCTCCAATTAACAAACCAAACAATTTACAATAACTTATAGAATATTTTCTGCCACATTAATTTATCAACTTTGTTATGGTCTCTATAATACAAGCAATGGTTGACAATTTGACATAATGCATTGAAATACACATGCAAGGTTGGCATGATTAAATCAGAAATACTTTAATAATATTAGACCAAAAGTCATATTGTTGGGAACAAGGGTGAATGATCATATGAATATGGACCCTATATGCATGCTAGACTTCCAAACCAACCAAAAAAATAAAATAAAAATAGCAATAGAAATTATTTAACAAGATCAATGTGATAATAGATAAAAGATAAAATATATTTTTTGTCTTTAAAATTTGTTAAAAATTTTAAAAATATTTTAAAGTTTTATTTTGTTTTGATTTTGTTTCATAAGTTTTTAATTTACATCAAATATATTTTCGATGGTTAATTTTTTAAAAAATTTAAGATTAATTCAACAATAATCTCACAAGAACAATTTTTAATACAAGAAATCAAATATAATTATCATATATTATTGTTGAATTGGTCCTAAATTTTTTTAAAATTAGTTATCAAGAATATATTTAATACAAATAAAAAATTTTAAAGATCAAATAAAAATAAAATAAAATTTAAAAATATTTTTAACAAACTTCAAAAATAAAAGATATACTTTATTCATAGATAAACTTTGGTCATATGAGACACCAAAAAACCTTGATCATATGAGCTAAATGATCTGTTTTCCCTCCTTAGATTAGACTATTAACATTCAGATCTTATTATTAAGATTTTGATGAATATAATTGGCTTAATTAGTCTCATAAAAAAATAAAAGATTCTCTTAATAATATATTTTTTTATTCTCAATTATCTATGTTTTATTTTTTGATCAATCCCATATTGGTTCATTTGAACTATATGACTCTAGGACAATAAAAAAAAATTAAAAATAAAGGTACTACATACTAGAATCTTCATATTCATTACATAAGATGACTTTTTTTTTTTTTTTTTTCAAAATGAATACACTTTTTTGCATTATAATTAGTAGTGGTCTTTCCAAGTAACATCTGATTTTGATGTGTGGATATGTCACTCTCCACTAAAGAATAATGCATTTGGTATTTGCCCTCAAAAATTGGGTAAGTCCAAAAGAAAATTGGATAAATTAAGGAAGATATATATTTTTTTTAAAATAAATGTCCAAATGCTTCATTGTTCACTTGTTCCTCTCATCAACCAAAGCAAATATTGGAGGATGAAAAAGTGGAAAGAGGAGACAAACAAGCTTGCTTAGACAAAGTTTATT
Source organism: Arachis hypogaea (assembly GCF_003086295.3). NCBI lineage: Eukaryota > Viridiplantae > Streptophyta > Magnoliopsida > Fabales > Fabaceae > Arachis > Arachis hypogaea. The sequence continues at coordinate 4,098,744 of NC_092047.1, forward strand.
ATTATAATATTAATTAAACGGATTTTCAAATTTCTTTCTCCTTTAATTATTGTGGATTAAACACTTGAACTAGACTTGTGAATTGTGATTAACCAATAAGGTCCACCCCACAATTACACGTGTCACCTGATCCCAACAAAGTACAAATAAATTTTGTATTATATTATTATTATATTCTCAATGTACCTTTCATTGATTGAGACATTTTTACTTTGATTAGAAGGTGGAAAGTGTTGAGAACATTAGTGATGAAAAGCATTGAAGTGGATCTTATAACAAAGAAGATAAAATGGTGGAACTGTGAAGTAGGCAACAATAGTGGCGCTTATTATTTTTTCTATATTGTAGGGGTGTGTGTGTCACAAAATTATGTGAGGAGAGATGTGATTTATACTGTTGTGTACCTCTGTTTTTTTTATATTGTTTAACTTTTTTTAATAAATCGGTACCTCTGTATTTTTAATATTAAAAGATTTTTTAATATTAAAATCAAACCGTTTAATTTATATTTTTGAAAATTAAAAAAATTACATTAAAATTGGATTTAGTTTTCAAAAATAAAAAAATTTAAAGTTATAAATCGAATCTTCTAATTTGTAATTTATTTTTCCTCTTTAAACAAAGAATAAAAATGATTATGAATTCATTATGATATATATACATATACCGTTATATAAATATAATTTCGACGTATTTTTTTATAGATTTTATAACTAAAATTAATATGAATATCATTGTATCTATATTAATTTATATATATATATTCCATATATCATATGAGATGCTCGAAAGATACTATTCCATTAATTGAGTCACAGGTATCTAACATATTGATATCTAACCATTTTTTGTAAAGTGGTGATGGAGGATATAACTTGTACAAATCTTTTCATTTTTTAATTTGATTTGATCCATTTATTCATAGAGCTATTTACTCTATCGCAGACATCCGGAAACACCTCTAACAGAGAAACAAAAATACTTGTATAAACCATCAAAGTAATTTCATCCCCAACAGTAAAAAGATTATTTGGAATCCCCTGATTGATTAGAAGATCTTTTCAATTGGCTAGAATCCGTTACTTGAATGAAATTAGATCTTTATTTGAATCTTTCTTTTTTTCAAACGGAACGAACAGAGATAGAATTGGAGCAATTCTCTAAATGCCTCTTTGAATATTCTTCAATGTGTCGACTATTCATGAAACGTGAGATGCAGATGAATCAGATTGTCCGATTTGATTAAAATTAATTTAAAAATTAACCACAGTAGTATTGTTTCAAAGTGTACTGTATGTTGTCCTTATCATAAGGATATTTATTTTCTTTTTCTAAAAAGGAAAAATATTTGGGATATTGGCCAAGGCAAAAAGTTTGTTGCAATAACCTTTGAAATTGGCTTTTTAGTCATATAAAAGATTATTTTGATGATGAACAATTTAGGGTTCTCTAGATATATATCATGTAGTTTCTAGCAATTTTAGAATTCCTCCTCCTTTTTTTCTAAGAGATAGGATTGTATGTGCTGCTACATGATTATGTTTGAAATAAAGCAACTTTTTGAGGATATTCTTTCCAATCACGTTTTATATGACTACCAATATTAACGTGACATCAGGTGGAAATTAAAAAGAAAAAAGAAAAAAAAAGAGAGAGAAACATAAAATATTCATAAGTATAAATAATGGATTGGTCCAGTAGTAAAAAAGTAGAAGTTATAATAGTTGCAATTTTTTTTTATAAAAATATAATCGGTGACAAAGATAAAAATTATATGAATATGAAAAAGAAAGATATATTTTATACATGGAATATTTTCCATTATAAAAATGATAATTAGAGATTGTGATTATGAATAATCATACTTCACTACATTATTTTGGTTGATGTGATTAGTGTACATATGAGTCCTTATATATTTGATAAAAACAAAATATATATAGCTGTTTATTATTTAATTTTTACTTAATTTTTGTATATCCCAATATTCAAATAAGTGGATTTGTCATTTTTTGGGACAAACTTGAGGCAATTATTAGCATTTGTATAGTATATGTACTGGATGCCTCCGATACGGGTTGAGAGATGGATCAGAAATTTGTGGGTCGAGGCGGATGTCAGATTATTTGACTGGAGCAATGAGAGATGGTACTTGCAAAGATACTCCGACACTCAAGTCAGAATGGACTTAAGAGGTATAAGGTGTGTAGAGTGAATGACATACCTGAGGGGGCAGGGGCTCCCCTCTATATAGGTGATGGTGATTGTATTATCTTATTTTATTTGGTTAAGATAAGAAAAATATTTGAATTTGATTGTTGGTTAGAAGCTCTAGTGAGCCGGTTCTGGACTTTTCAGAAAGGCGAAGCGGGTCGAACTCATGTAACCGGGTTCGGAGATTGTTCTGGGTGTGGAATCTGTGGGTCGGATCCGTATCAGTATATATATATAATACTAGACCCCTTTTAGATGTAGATGATACCTCTATGATTATGATCCCTAATAGTATTAATTTGTATAATAATAATAATAATAATAATAATAATAATAATAATAATAATAATAATAATAATAAAACCCCCTTTTAGATGTAGATAGATGATGCCTCTATGATTATGATCCTAATCATGCACATGTTATAAGAATCTAAAAGTGGTTATATATATAAATTAAAATTTTTCCCAAACTAAACCATATGGTATGATGTATTTTACTATTTTATTTTGTTTGTCCCGTGACACCCATTATATATATATATATATATATAACTTTGGTGTTGATTGGAGGAATCAATCTCCAATTATTAAGATGAGCAAAGCATTGATGAAGAATTCTGAAGAAGAGAAAGAAGAAGAAGAAGAAGTTGTTATTGGAGGAGTAGTAGCTTCTCCATTATGGGATTGTGGAAGCCCTTTATATGATTCATTTGAATTGGCAACACTTTCTCATATTATTGATAGGCATACGGTTGTTTTGCCACATCTTAGTGGATCAAAGAAGGCAATTAGCCACGGTTTTGATGAAAGTCATCATCACCATGATGAAGTGAAGAAGATTTCAATTGAAGATTCCAAAGGTTCTTCTTCTCTCAAGTCAACAAGCTTTAGTGAAATTTTGGACAAGATCATGGGGAAGAGAAAAGTGATTAGAGGAGGGAAGAAGAAGGGAAATAATAATAATTATTATTATAATAATAGTAAGCCCAAGAAAACCAAAAATGGTTTTTTTGGCTTATACAATAAATTTGTTTCTAAGTAGAATAAATATGAGAATATGTGTTGTTAATCTTCATTCTTAATGTACTTTATCTTTGAATTTGTACTATATAAATCATATAAGTAATACATATATATAGGTTTCTTTTAAGTCTAATTTTGTTCTTAGAGGCCTTTGTATGATGATATATTCACCATTCTTATTATTAAGAAGATTCAAGTAAATGTGTCATTTTTTGCAATCAAACATCTATTATTATTATTATTATTATTATTATTATTATTATTATTATTATTATTATTATTATTATTATTATTATTAGAGTAAAGGATTAAATTGATTTTTTACGTTTGGGTGTAATCCTGTTTGGTCCTTAAACTTTAAAGTGTCCTATTTCAATCCAAAAAAGTTTTATTTAGCTTCAATGTAGTCCCATCATGGGGTCAAAGTTAAATAATTAACGGAATGTCCTACATAACAGAAATACAAGAACAAGGTCGATAATCTGGAAAACAAGTACAACCTCTAGAGGCACAAAATTAACCGTAGATGCATCAATACATTTATTTATCATTCTCTTTAGTTCTATAAATATTTCATTTAAATTATAAGAAGAATGATAAATAAATATATTGATGCATCTACGGTTGATTTTGTGCCTCTAGGACTTGTACTTATTTTTAAAATTATCGACTTTGTTCTTATACTGCTGTCATGTAGGACATCCGTTAATTATTTAATTTTGACCTCATAGTAGGACTACATTGAAGTTAAATGAAACTTTTTTGGATTCAAATAGAATACTTTAAACCTTAAGGAATAAAACAGGATTACGCCAAAACATAGGAGACAAATTTAGTACTTTATTATTATTATTATTATTATTATTATTATTATTATTATTATTATTATTATTATTATTATTGTCAAAATTCTACTAATAAATTTAGATACTACCAAAATAACTAATAAAGAAAAAGAAAAGAGGAAATGCACTCTCCCTTATCTTCTTCCTCTTCTTTTATCTAGACCTATCCAATGGGTATGAGCATGCTTATTCTATCAATATATACACATGATGATCATGAGTGTCTCTTTCACACAACATTGTGGGATGCACATTTTGTTCATCAACTTGGTTATATCTATCATCCCTGGCCGGTATATGTATCCAGAATAATTCAGATTTCAGAGTGTATATGAAAAGTCAAATCAAATTTTTTAAAAAAGTAGTATTGTTATTTTGTGATAGACATCTATTTGAATATAAAAATGTGAGAACTTTGGTCACCAAAAAAAAAAACGTGAGAAATTTAGATGCTTTATTAGTACAATAGTTAGAATTTTGAGTTAACTTATAAAAACTTTTATATTATGATGATTTTAAATAATTTAACTAATTTAAAATTTTTTTATTAAAATAAATAATTTTATAATTTAAATCTTATTACAATTTTATGTTTTATGTATTTAATTAATTTTTTTTATTTACGTAATATCTCAATTTTCACTACTATTATTAAAAAAAATGTTGTAGGTGGGAAATAATAATTTAGGATAATTAATTCAAAAATTTCCCATTTATTTATTTAAAATAATGTATTTAAGAGAAAAATGAGTGTCTAAGAAACATTTTTCAGAATTAATTAGAAAAATATTTCAATAATTATTGAACCAAGTTGTTTTTATTTGTTTCATGCTTAATTTGTGTTTTTTGCAATATGGAAAAAGTGATCACTATTTAGGAGCAGTGGGTGGAAGTCACTATTTAAATGGTGGGCGACAATGGACTCATCATCATATGTCCCATAATTATAATGCCAGAAGCAGAAAAAAACATACCCAAATTACATTTATATTCCTGTCACATTCCTAGTACATGTTTTCATTTCAGTTGTAGATATTTTTGGAAAATGTATAAAGAATTAATTTTTATATTAGCTAATAATATTAATTAAACTTTTTTAGTTTAAATGACTTTTAAGTTTTAACTTCTCATTTTTTGGAGGGTTAAGATTTAAGATATGGTTGATACCGAAAAATAAAGTTGTGATAATGGTATTTAAAGTGATGTTAAAAGGAAGAAAAAAAATATAAGAATAGAGATTGTAATTTAAAGATATTTTAAAAAAACTTGGTTAAAGTTGATTTTCAATAATTTTTTTTAATTGAACTCTAAACAATTTGTTCCGGCCCGGTCCAGTAGGAATTAGGCCCCGACCCGGGCAGCCGATCCAACGAGCCTATTGGATTCGAACCAGGGAGCCGACCCAACACCTCCACCCCTCCAGCATAGCACCTCAATTGGGGGGAAGGAAACTTTTTAGAAGGCGAGTCTGCTCCTGTGGGACCTGTCCTAGATACGGAGTATATAGGGGGAGGGCCCTACTCCTCCCCAAGGTACGTCATTACCCCTTCACTTTTATTGCTATCTGTACGAACTCCGACTTGGACGTCGGAGTCTCTTTGCAGGTGGCTCCTCCTTCACCCTGGCAGCTCGAGAGGTCGCACGGCTGTTCCACTCGCCCTCCGGAGTTAGACCAAGAGTCCCAACCACGTTCTAGCATCTCGGATCTCAGTCCCCCACCTTCCCTACATGCATTCGATATACCCGACCCGTTCGACAACCGACAACACGAGCACAATTCAATGTTTTTATTCAAAGAAAGAAAAATCAATGTCATTTTCCAAAATTTAAAAATTCTCTTTTTCTCAATAAATTATTATTATTATTATTATTATTATTATTATTATTATTATTATTATTATTATTATTTCATCCATTTTAACACAAAGGTGATAGAAAGTCTTTTTTTAGAAACTTTTTATAAATCATCATCACCCTAATTAATTTACAATCAATCCTCTTCCCATAAAACTAGACATCCTTAATTTAAGAACAAAAGAAGGAAAAAGAAAGCATTGGGTTGCATGCTTTGTTTTTTCCACCCTCAAAGCCAGTAAAAAAACTATTAATAGGGACTATATAAATTAAAACACTGAAAAACAGGAAAATAATACATACATGCACCTTTGGCATGAAAGTTGAAACCTATGGCTAACAAACAAAACATGGAACATGATGAAGCCTAACTCATAACCTATCATGTGTATCTTCTACTATTGGACCACACAACACGATTTTTTACCCCAACCTTCATATTAGATTTTAATGCTCACTCACCAAAACTTATGTTTTGGCATATATGGAAATTACAATTCTTCTTTAAACACTCCTTATAAGTATGAAATGTTTTGAAGTCTTTAATTTGTTAATTAAATAAATTTTAATTTTTTATTTATTATATTTTATATCAATAATTTAAATTTAAGATTTATAATTTAAAAAGTATTTTATTTTCTATTTTTTTACTTTTAATAACAAGTTAATTTTAAAAAGCATTGTACCAGTTATTTTTCTCCAAATTATATTAATATTCGCCGAAATTGTATTATATTTATGTTTTTGAGTAAAGTGATAACTTAAAATAAGAGGTTAATTATCATTGATTTTGTAATTTTCATAAAATATGTATCTCACTATCTTAATTTAGTTTTGATAGGTCCATAAGTAACTTTTTTTTTTTTTTACTTTTAACTTATAAAAAATTATAGCATTAATGTTTGGTATAATTTTCAAAATCAAATGGTAACTTTTTAAAAAATTATTTAAGTGCTTATGGATAATTAAAAAAAAATCTTCTCTTATAATAAAAAAAACTTTCACTTTTTTTTAATAAGTATTTTTAAAACTAAAAAACCAAATACAAAATAACTTATTTATAAACTAATTTTAATATAAATATTTATTTTTTTAAACTTTTTTTTAAAAGAGATTATTAAATTATTTACCCAAACTGAATCAAAATAAATAATTTTTCACTTTATCAATTTACCAACTTTATTTTTAGAGAATCTATCTTAATCCTATTTTAATAGATCCTCACTTAATTTAATTATATGTAAGTTCAAGGTAAAACACTATTCAATAATCTAATAATAAAAACAACTCATCAAATACTTGATCATCACAACCTATTATTTAACATGTATATATATAAGGCGACAATAATAGAGATTTAATTTTTTTTTAAAAATCAGATTATTAGGAAAACCTATAATAAATTAATTTAACCAGAGATAAATAATAAAAAACAAGTTAAAGATCAAGTCCTTAGTCCACATGCAATGTTTGATTATTTCTAGTTTTTAATTATTTAATTTCTGTATGTATAGCATCCTAAGAACTTAAGTTACAAATATAGAGAACAGCATGCTGCATGCATATATGGATTGACACGCATGAAACTCATTTACTTACCCTACTTGTAGTTGAATCATGTCACCTTTTTTTTTAAAACTTTTTGTATCCCACTTTTTAATTTACTATAATGATAAATAGTTTTTGAACATTTTCCTCAACAAACTTAAGAGTTATGATCAGCCATTAATTTGCATTATTTTATTTTAGATAAAAACTAAAATTTTGAGTTAACCATGTCACAGTTAAATATTTTTTAACTCTAATTTACTTAAATCTATTTAAAATTCATTCTAATTTAAACATCGAAGACTTCAGACGACTTTGTCTCATTGAAAAACGTCAAAACCCTTATTAAAAAGAGTTTGAATCTTACGTCTAGGCTCAAATCACATTAGTCTTCGGTAACTCTATTTTCGGTTCAAATTTTAGAATTAACAAATAAAAAATATATATCTCGTTCTTATAATTATATATAATAAAACATATTTTAGAAAAGAAATTAAAATTATGCATAATTATCAGTATTCCCATTATATATTGCTATTGTATAGATATGAATGAATATTGTATAGATACTATATGATGATTATGGATGGCTATAACTTGATGAGTGATAAATGAACAAAATGCATAGAATTTTGTGACTTTTATAAGAATCTCCACCAAGAAGAAATTAAAATCAAAGGATTTAGAAGAAGTAGAGATAAGAGAGAAGATGAACACATCAAACATGATGATGAGAAAAGAAAATGAGAAAGAAGAAAAACAAGAAAAGGCATTGAAGAAGAATGAAGAAAAAGCATTTGAAGATGATCACAAAGAAGAAATTTTGTCTACTACTATGTGGGATTGTGGAAGCCCATTATATGATTCATATGAATTGGAATCATTGATAGGAACCTTATGAAATTCTCATCATCATCATCATCATGGATCATCAAATAAACTCCAATATCAAAATATTCACCAACATGGTCTATGATGTTGAACATGATGTTAATATTGTGTCCCAAGAGAATTATTCCAAAGGATCTTTCAATGTCACAAGATTGGGAAAATTCTTTATGAAGATGATGAAGAAGAAAAATAAGAACAAGAAGAACAAAAAAATTAAGAGGGCTAGTTGAAATTGTGGCAAATTTTCTTTGTGGAGGAAAAAGAAAACATGCATGCTTATTTAAATTTTAATTTGATTGTTTAAAGGTGTGATTAACACTTGAAATTAATGAATTAGCAATAATGCAATTTTTTTAAGCTATAGTAATATTTTATTAGATTTTGCATACAATGTTTATATAAAAAATAAGAAATAAGATATTTAAATCTTAGGAATTTAATTTTAACTGTAATATTGTATTTTAAAAATATATCAAATTTCAACCAACAAATATGACTTTCAGCATGCAAATAAGTGAATATACGAATTTTAAAGGACATTTAATAATTCTAGAATTGAATAATTAACTTTTAAGATATATGTTACAAATTAAGAAAAAATCATCTTAAATTTAATAGAAAAAAAAATCTGAAATTTATTTATAAAACCATAAAATCCTAGTTCTAGAAATCTAGTAAGGTTTTGGGTACATAAAATTTGGGAATCTCTTTGCCAAAACATATGAAACACTCATACAGCTCATTTTAGTTGTCACTTATAATGAAACATGCATCTGAGGAATATATTAGAATTCAATCTGAACCTTGACTTAAAGAAATAAAATAAAATTATATGAGATATGTGTGATAACTGATAAATAACCTTTGAAAAGTGATAGTTGCGCTAGATTAGCATATATTTTATGAGTTTAATTTTTATGCACTGATAGTGTAATACATTTTATATAGTCGTGCAATCATAACTATTTTTGTGGATGATCATTTACGTGATCAATAAAAAAATGATTATTTTTACTAATGTGACTTTATGTAATTAAATACACATATAAAACAGTTTTAATAATGCATCAAAACTAAATTCATATTTTATAAGATGAACATTATTTAATTTCTTCATTGAAGGGGACTTAGATAACATACACAGATATACAGCCTTGCATATATATTATTTTTATAAATCTTTCATAAAAAAACTAAGGGAAAAAAAATCATAAAACAAGACTAATACAATTGGAAGAATTTTAAGTGTACCAGCTACATCGATATTCTAATAATTTTAATCATTAATTTTAATTATAAAAAATATATATAATATATATTAATAAAATCAACAGTTAAAATTACTGAAACGCTAGTATTCCAAATACATTTGAAGGGAAATTTTTATACCGCACAAAAGTAAGGAAATTTTGTTTTCTTTCAAATGAATTAGATAATACTCAATTTTAAATATTATATCACAATCTCACACACTCACCTCCTTATAAATACACACATAATTATAGAATTTCTATAAGAAAAACAATCATTTATACCCATAAACTTCATCAAATAAAAAACTAACGTTATATCTATACAAAATGAATTCTGTATAACAAAAGTATGTTCATCCAGATCCCAAGAGAGAAAAACTTCCTGGCTCATTCAGTCGCAAAGCTTAAAGCAGAGGAGTCTATTCCAGTTAATTGGTGCTTAAGACAAGTGAACAGCTTATTGCCATTATCAATGTAGAAAGCACCCGGATTGGAGGTCTCAACAAATCTCCTCCTTCTTTTTTGCACCAAAGAAATAATAAAGAGATATAGGTGAATTTTGCACCAAATCAACCCACTAAGAATGCAATTGGATTTGTTTACTGTATAAATATGTCATTATAAATTAATTTGCTTCCTAAAAGTGTCACATAGGTTCCAATCTCTCTCAATGAAAAAATAGAATATCTAATGGATGTGTGAGTAGAGTGGGTGTGTGAAGTATTGGCCCCCCAAAAAAAAAAAAAAAATTTACTTTTATTTTTTAATGGACATAAACAACAACCAAATACATTATGGAAGAGTACTTGCAAGGTGTCTACCAAACTAATTCTCATAAGAAAAATTCAAACCTTGTAATTTAGAAGTCAAGAGAACTAGATAAGTTTATTGTTTCTAATTTATATTAGCATAACACTGGATTAGCTAATTGCTTTTTCAAGTGATGATATTGCTTATACAACAATTTCTAATCAAACGGTATCAACAAGTGATTTTATTCTCTAGTGGCGAAGGAGAGTGCGAGAAAAAAGAGTGAAAAATGATCCAAACTCTCAGCTTAAAAGTTTCATGTTAATAATAAGAAAATGACGAAGAAAATTAAGAACAATAAATAATCCTTTCTTTCCCTTCAAAACTAAGCTAAGACTACAAGTAGCATATACATTGGATAGTTCATGATCATGTCACATTTAAGAAGCTTCAACAACATATTTTCCGTCCGAAAAAAAAACTATCGTATTTATATATATAATTATTCCATTCGTAACTAGATACATAAAAAAATGAGTTATTTTTGGACGAAATTAACTGTGTCTATGTTGTTATTATTAAACCATGATATGGTAATATCTTATTCTCTAGGTCTTTGTGTAAAACCAATAAGAACTTAATTTGTTACAATCCAATCACAATGAGTTAAACATCTTCACCAGTTTTTGCTGTCATTGGCGAAGTCTTCAAACCCCACAAAGCTCGCAGAGTGCAAACAAATTCATGTAAAGCTTTTAGTCACCTAATGCATCTCGCAGACGCATTTGGCAAATAACCTTTTGAGCCTTTATTCAAAATGTGGCCAATTCAGCTATACCCACCACCTGTTCGACCAAATGCCCCACAAGAACGTTATCACTTGGACAACCTTAATTTCTGCAAATCTTAGAAATGGGTATCTCCCAAAAGCCTTTGACATGTTCAATCACATGCGTGAGGTTGGTGAGAGTCCCAATGAGTACACGTTATCTGCACTGCTCCATGCTTGTGCTGATCCTGGTTTGAGGGATGTTGGTTTGCAGCTTCATGGTGTGTTGGTTCGGTGTGGCCTTGAGAGGGACAAGTTTGCTGGGAGCTCTCTTGTGTATATGTACTTTAACAGTGACAGCGATCTTAAAAGTGCTTCTTGTGTCTTTCATGAATTGTTGGAGAGGGACCTTGTTGCTTGGAATGTCAGGGTTTCTGGATTTGCTCAAGTTGGTAAATTTGGTGTGGTGAAGAGGTTGTTTAGTGAAATGAGGAGGTTCATTTCTTAAGACCTGATCACAGTACTTTTATTGGCTTGTTCAAGTGTTATTCGTTGTTGGACTAGGTTAGGGGAGTTCATGGGCTGGTGTTTAAGTTTGGTGCCGAAGTTGATATGGTGGTTGGCACTTGGCAGAACTCTGGTTGACTTGTATGCTGAATTTAGGGACATAGATTCTTGCAGGAAAATCTTTGACTACATGGAGGAAAAGGATAGTTTATTAGTAAAAACATACCTAATATACAACACATTTAAGATTCGGAATATGAAATCAAAGTTTCAAATTGTTGCACCTCTTGAAGCTCCCTTTTAACATTCTCCAGACCTCCAATATCATCATAGGAAACATTTGGAACCTCCATCATGGTTCACGTAAACAATTGCCACATTAAAGGTCAACATAATAATAACAGAACATTTTCATTCAATTTTGTAACTGAAATAATAACAGAACTTAATAAATACAAGGAAATACAAAGGATAAGACATTAATATGCATTGTATATATTTGCAAGAGTAGTGTCTTTCTTTTCCAAAGTTTATGCAATCAAAAAAGATTAATCATGCTTAGAATCATTCAGGTTGAGAATTCAGCAAGGGAACTCACTTTTGCACACAACACAGATGGGTTTGAAGAAGCCCAAGCAGTTTGGAAGTGCTCATTGGTGACAACCATAGAATTCAAAATTTCAATATCACTCGATTCATCCTCCAAGTCAATCACATCCATCTTCTCTCTTATACACTGCAGAATAAAATCTCTTATTCAAGGTCTGCTCCTATATAACCATGAGTGTCCCTTACAACTCTTTCAAGATCAACCTGAAAAAACACAGAAAAACAATTTAGAATTGTTAAGCATAACATTTACAATTTAGATTTAAAGTGAGGAACTTGAACTTTTAATCTTTCTTTTCACTTTTCTTGAACCAATCAACTACATATCAAAACAATAGATTACAAGTTCAAGTTCCTCACTTCAAATCACAACTGTAACATATATTATGCATGTCAATTTTCCTCTTTATTATCTTGATTTCTAGATACCTATTATAAACACAACATTTCACAGCTAGATCAAAGAATTATTGCTATCAGAAGTCCATTTCCTATTTTATGAATAAAGCTAGCACTAGAAACACATAACTAGACTTTCTTATCACATTGAATTAATAACAACAGTAGTATTGAGAGAGATAAACTCACTGATCAGAAGATGAGGATTGACCCTTTTGAGGAGCAGGTGAGGTTGGATCAGCCATGACCTTTATCAGAACTTATTCTTGGTCTACGATGTTTAGCAGCTTAGCTATATATGCAAAAGTTTGGGCTGTGTTAATTCATAATACACATTAACTATCACACGAAAGTGTGTGTGAAAAAATAGTAAAAAAGAATTAAATAAATTAATATATTTGACTAAATTATTTAAAGTAATACATGTTGAGATCTTAATTATCATTTTACATGAATAATCATCTCTTTTTATTAAATATTTTAATAAATAATTATTCATGTAAATCAATCCTGTCAATGCTATTTCAATTTAACAACAATGGAGCAACCACTAAGCTCCCATATCAACTGCAAAAAATTGCACCACCTCTTATGCAACAAAAATTTTCTCATTGACAGCCTCATACATGCAATTTTGGAAGCTTAAAAGGCCAAAGAGCCCAAGTCTGGATTAAACTGACTGCAACCAGGTACCTTCCGCACAGAATTTCCTCATTGACAGCTTCATATATGCAATTTTGGAAGCTTAAAAGGCCAAAGAGCCCAAGTCTGGATTAAACTGACTGCAACCAGGTACCTTTCGCACCCTACTGTTCCTCATCTTCGTTCTTACAAGGGAAACATCTATCCAACGATCCGCTGCTGCATAGATGTTAGACAACAGCACATAGTTAGCAGCATTTTGAGGTTCAATCTCAAAAAGTTGATTAGCAGCAATCTCTCCTAACTCTGAATCACCGTATGCTTTACATGCCCCAAGAAGTGCACCCCAGGCAGCAGCATGAGATTCCACCGGCATTACTTTTATAAGCTCATAAGCATCCCGTAAATGCCCTGATCGACTTAGAAGGTCAACCATACATGCATAGTGATCAGGTGAAGGACTAACACAGTACTTTTCCTTCATAGAGCGAAAGTAGTTCCAGCCCTCATCAACAAGTCCAGCATGACTACAAGCTGTTAGAATGATTTTGAAGGCCACCTCATCCGGAGTTAGCCCATCCTTCACCATCCTGTTAAAGAACTTCAGTGCATCTTCCTCGAATCCATGAATTGACAACCCTTGTATCATCGAACAATATGAGACTAGATCACGGTTAGGCATTTCTTCAAATAATTTTAATGCCCTTTCCATGTTTCCACATTTAGCATTCATATCCAGAAGCGCTGCAATCACGTGGTCCTGTTTCATATCAATAGAGCTCTTGTTTACATAAGAATCAACCCATCGAGCCAGTTCTAAATTACCCAACTGAGAAGAAGCCGACATCAAGCTAACCAATATGAATTCATCAGGTTTCACATTCATTGACTCCATCTCAAGAAATACTCTCAAGGCCCTGTTAGGTTGACCATTCTGTACATACCCTGATATCAAAGTAGACCATGCAACAATATCCTTTTCCGGAGCTTGGTCGAACAAGAACCTTGAGGTAGCCATGTCACCAGCCTTTGCATAGCCATCAATCATGATCGTGAAAGAAACAACACTCTTTTTCGGCATAGCATCAAACACTACCCTAGCATTGCCCAAATCCCCCACCTTCACAAAACCCCATATCATCACATTCCATGATGTCACATTCCTTTGAGGCATTTCATCAAACAGCCTCTTTGCCTCCACCATATCCCCATCCTTCACATAGCCAACCACTATAGCCGTCCATGAAACTACATTCTTCTCACACATTCCATCAAACACCTTGCGAGCGTCACCAATCTTTCCACATTTCCCATACATATCGACCAAACAGGTTCCAACAAACATATTACCTTCAACCCCACACCTCAATGCCGAGCCATGGAGCAATTTTCCTTCCCAGGACCTAGACATGCTTGAACAGGCCTTAATCACAGAAGAGTAAGTGTACCTATCGGGAAGAGACCCATGTGCCTTCATGCGAATAAAAGTAGAGAAGGTGTCAAAAAAAAAACTTCCTTTGGTGTGGGCTCCGATGAGGGAGTTCCAGAGGAAAGGGGAAGGGCTAAGGACGCAGTCAAAGACGGCGGTGTAATATGAAGCAGTGGTGGCAAAGGAGGCGGAAATGGAAATGAAGCAGGAGATGATATGGTGATCTTGCTCTAGGCCTCGTTGAATGATGGAGGCGTGGACTTGGTAGAGGTGATGAATGGTCTTGCAGGCCTTGAGAAGGGTGGTAATGGTGGCAGTGGAACGTGGCGGAGAAGAAGAGTGTTGAAATATTGAATTCATTGGAAAGAGCTGCTTTTTGCTCTCCGTGATTTCTCTGCTTAAGTCATTCACTTTGATACATTCTTGATAAATCTACACACCAAAAAAGATTGAAATGATGATAAGAAAGTGGCAATATGACGCTTCAATACATAGTTATCAAAACCGAACCGGTTATTGACTCAGTCATACGACTGGATCACCGGTTCAACCGATGGGTCACTGATTCACCCGATTGACCCGGTCATAATTAAATAAAATATAAAATTATAAAAATAAAATTAACATCAAAAGCAAGATTCTAAAAACCGGACCAGCCATCAAACCGTTTTGGTCACTAATTCACTGGTTCATTAGTCTAACCGGTTCAACCGTGGTCTAACTGGAAAAACCGTTTTATAATAAAATAATAAATAAATTATGAATAAATACTCTGAAACATAATTATAGTCTAATATAAATTTTAAAATGTCTTCCAAATATAAAGTAATACATCAACCAAAATCTAATATAACCTTTGATTTCATAATTATTAATAATTTATCATTTATTAGTCATTACATCACTATTGAACTCATTAAGATAGTAAAAAAAAAATCATTGAATTAACCAAACTAATAACAAATATTCAATTATCTAGAACTTTTTGAATCAAACTCTTTGACCTTGATGTATTTTCAGAAGGTGGATCAACAGTTGACTGTCTCGCTTGATAAAAAATATCATCCACATTGGTACCTTTGGTAGGATCTTGGACAAGCATGCTACTATAACCATGAAAACAATATGTCACTCACTTTCAGCTCCACATACACGATTGTTTTTAAATTCTTTTTAGTGATACGGGTGCCAAAAACAGCAATCTCCTCTTAAATAATACCAAATACCATTAGCTGTGCATGCAATTGGTCAAGGCCAAAAAGAATTGGAAATAAGTAATATCAGAGAAAGTTCATAGAATGAAAGCAAAGGAGATAATCATGCAACCAGCAAAGAGGCATTCAACATCATATTAAACACACAACGAAATTAGAAGACAAGCAAAAAGAACTAAGTCGAAAAAGAGATGCCAAAACAGCAAAAGTAGTTCAAACTCTGTCAAATATATGTCGAATTGATCAAATAATAATGAACACATACAATACAACTAATATTTTGAGAAAACCAGCATTTTGGCCACCCAAAGTTTTGGTTTCCAACAAAATTGCCCCCCAAAAGAAAAAAATAACATCATGCCCCCCAAAGAATAGCACTCTCCAACAAAATGCACCAACAGTTGCTAATCTTTGACGTGCCACATAGGCAAAATGGTGCATCAATGGAGGTTGCAAATTTCAGCGACATACGCACAATGACAGAGAACCCGACTAATACAACAGCACGTCGTAACTCAAGTTGCACAAAGTAACCAAAGGTGCTTGAACTCAGATATACACACAGCAAAATTCTTGGCACAGTGTGCTAACTAACTAAGTCAACTATAGCAGATGCAAACAAAGCCAATTCTTGATTGAATCCTAAATCCTTAATAAAAAATAATATGGCGGATTCCCAATTCTTGGCACCGTTTCTGGAGGTAATCTAACTGCCATGGTGTTTAATCACATCAGTAAAGAACCTGAGCTAATCACAAAACATTCATTAATCAATAAAATCGCAACACACAAAACCAGAGCTAATCACAAAAACAGAGCATAAAAAAGTAGAAAAAAAACGAAGAACAACTGAACAACTGAAGAACAAGCGAGCAAGACATTCACTGACCTTCGAAGACGACGCCGACCAGACGACGGCGAGAAGATGCAAAGAGTAGGGGATGGGGCGAGCTCGTGGAAGAAGAGAGCAGGGGGGATGGAGACTTGGGGGCAGTGGCTACACGGATGGACGGCGGCCGAGCTCAACGGATGGATGCAGCAGTGGCCCAACGGAAAGGCGGCAGTGGGTCGAAAAGAGTAGCTAGGGTTGGATAAGGGAGAGTGAATGATTCGGGGCAAGCAGAACATAGGCTGAGAGGAGGGAGAAGCAAGGTTCTGAGAACCGGACCGGTCATCGAACCGTTTTACTCACTGGTTTACTGGTCCAACCGGTCCAACCGTAATTCAACCGAAAAAATCGTTTCAAAATAAAATAATAAATAAATTATAGAACAACTCTCATCAACACAATAAAAAACAATCAATAAATCATCAACACAATAAAAATTATAGAATATGTGTATTGCTATAATATAAAATTACAGAACATGTCTACTGGCATGTTACTTATTATTATGACTGCCTCTATCACCAGTTCATTGTGCTGATGGTTTTCAATGCTGCAAGCTACTCCACTCCTAACTTTGAGCTGCTCCCTAATAAAGTTTCAAGTAGAAATTTCAAAACATTTTAATACTATGGCTCAAAACATATTCAAGCTTGAGGTGTATGCATGTATTCAATGAAATCAAAGCAAAACTAACTGTGAGAAGAACATTAAACTTAATCGTGGTTTTCATAGAAAGCATTCCATCTGTTTTACAAGCTTCAAATATAAACAGCTCAAATGCTCATCAATAAAATAGGAAAATTATGTAGATGTTTTTCCTCTCTAAAATAAATAGTCCAATTGTTAAGTTATTCCAGTTGTCAGTATCAATGTTACAAGAAAATCTCAGCTTGAAATCAACCTATTATACATCACACTCCAAAAGATTATCAATTTTAACCCAATTTTATCAAGATCAGCACAATGATTAACAACAAAAAAAAGCACTGAGTGAGGTAATGAGCACAAAATCAAGAAACTTTAATAAAATTTAACATCAGAAAAAAAGCAAGAACAAGCCAATAACAGTTTATCAGTACCAATTTAGCATCAATCAATAAGCCAGTAACAGAGTTCATTAATCAAGAACAGGCTAGAACAAGCCAGAGTAGTGAGCAAAGCCAATCAAGTTTTTAACAGAGTTTTCACAAGGTTAACACAAAAATTAACATGCTTTAACAAAGATTAACAAAGTTTTTAACCCAATTTTAACAAGCTCAGCACAATGATTAACAACAAAAAAAGTCCTAAATGAGGTAATGAGCACAAAATCAAGAAACTTTAACAAAATTTAACAACAGATAAAAAAAAGCCAAGAACAAGCCAGTAACAGTTTATCAGTACCAATTTAGCATCAATCAATAAGCCAATGATTAACAAGCTCAGCACAATGATTAACAACAAAAAAAAAAGTACTGCATGAGGTAATGAGCACAAAATCAAGAAACTTTAACAAAATTTAACAACAGACAAAAAAGCCAAGAACAAGCCGGTAACAGTTTATCCGTACCAATTTAGCATCAATCAATAAGCCAGTAACAGAGTTAATTAATCAAGAATAGGCTAGAACAAGCCAGAGTAGTGAGCAAAGCCAATCAGCCAAGAACAAGCACTAAGCACTGACAGAGCATCCAATTAACTCAAGCACAAAGTAAAAAAACAAAACAGCAACACAACACTTAATCAATAATCATCAATCAGTGAAAAACAAAACACCAACAGTGAGTATTAAAAACGACGATCACTAACCATCGAAGAACAAGCATGAAGAGGGTTTGGTTTCTGAACAGACAATTAAAAAAAACACGAAGAACAAGCACTAGCAGCGAGCATTGACCTTCGACGGACGACGGAGAGCGGTTGAGCGCAACGGACCACGGCGAACAGGCGACTGATGAGAGCGAACAGGGGATGGTGAGAGCGAAGTAACGAACGCCGATAGCACGAAGATGGAAGTTCTTGAGTGCGACGGAGGCGGCAGCAGCAGTCTCTCACTCCAACAGACGGCGACAAGATTGGTGGACGCTAGGGTTTGATTTCTTTGGTGGAGGCTAGGGCATTTTGCTGATGACTAAGGAAGGAGTTGGAGAAGGGAGTCAAACGCGTGCAATCCCTTTTTTTCCTTTCAACAAAGGAAATGGCCTCGTTTCCTGTAAACCGGCCGGGTCCCTGTCCGGTTTGACCGAACCGCCTAAGCTATCGGTTCGCGGTCAGACGGGTTCGACCGACCAGTTCGGTCCGGTTTTTTCAGAACATTGGGGAGAAGTGAAGTGGTTCAGTTAAGCAATTAGTAGGCCAAAGTTGCAAATGACGTCGTTTCCTTCGAACCAGCCAGTTCATGGTCTAGTCCAACTGCTGGTTCTCGGCCGATTCAGTGATTTTTACCGGATTTGCTTTCAGCGGTTTTTCATACCTAACCGATTTGGTCTGATTTTCAGAACATTAATCAAAAGTTAAAACTTAAAATGATGTCTTCACAAACATATTAATAACAATCAAGTATCAATTCTTAGATATAACTAATGATGCAAAAAGAAATAAAAACTAATCACTAATACAAAATACTTTCTAAATTTAAATCAAGAGAAGGAAAAAGACAACACAATCAGTAAATAAAATCCAAAAAATAATCTAAAAATCGACATCTATATCTTTATAAAACAAATTTAAAGTTTGACGACATTTCCTTCATTTTAATTTGTATCTATATTTATATTTGTGTATTTTTCACAAATCAATACTAAGAATAATTCATAATAATACAAAAAGAAAGCATGGAAACAACAATTTAACTGAATAATTTTTTATTTCAGAGAATATGAACCTCATTTTCAACGACAAATTCAACTATAATAATTATCAGCAACAAAAGATTTAGCTCAAAAGATGATTTACAAACATCAACATAAAATTTAGCCAAGTGATTATTTCACCAAGACAACAATAACTTCAATCGTGATAATAAATTGAAACAAATTTAAGTGAGTGATTATTACGACAACAAAGTCAACGTTCAATCATAAACGAATTCATTTAGCAATGAGTAAATTGAAGTTAAGTAGGGGTGAGCACGGGTTGGTTTGGTTCGGATTTATGGTAAAATTAGAACCGAACCGATCAAAATGTAATTGGTTCAGTTTGGTTCGAATTTGTATTTTTTTGTACATGTACCCGAACCAAACCAAACCGATTAAGAACGGATTGGTTTGGTTCGGGTAATTGGGTACCCGATGACTTTGAAATTCATAAAAAAAAACCAAATTTTTATCTTAAAAATTCAACAAGTACAATAAACATGTAACATCAATAGAAATAATCCAAATATGTTAAACACCAAATACATTAAAAACTAAACTCATTAAAATCCAAACATATTAATAATGAATAATCATTGTCTAATGGAAAAGCCATATATATATTTTTTATTTAATTAATATATGATCGAGTTTGCGGGTTGGTTCGGGTTCCGCACCCCCAAAACCGATACCCGAACCAATCACTAACAAAAACTATCGGTTTGATTCGAATTGGACCCGATTACCCGTTTGTTTCAGAACCAATTTAATTGGTTCGGTTCGGGTTCGGACGGATAATCGGATACCCGCTACCCGTGCTCACCCCTAAAGTTAAGTGATTATTTTCTCAAGTTCTTTCCTCCATGAACTTGCTTCAGCGTTCTTGCTGAATGGAGAAGGAAGAAAGGGTTTTATTTAAGTGGGTGTGACTTGTGGGTTGGGCCTTGGGCCCATACGGGCCCGGTTCGTTCGGTTCGGTCCGCTCGGCCTAATCTTAAGCCAAATTCTTTAAAATTAGTGTCAAAATTCTTATTTTAATTTTTTCTACTCAATTAAACTATAAAATTTTATTTTTTTAATTTCTTAGATTAATAATTAGTTTATTAGCTAATTATTCACTAATTACTCCGGGTTTACATTCTACCCCCTAACAGAAATTTTCGTTCTCGAAAATTTGCTCTCAATTTTCCATATACGCTCCCTCAGATTCAACAAATCTCTTACCATTCATTTTGTCATTCTCCAACATTAGTCTAACACCCTATTCCCATTTCAAGCCTGAGTTAAACCCGTCTATTTCATTCTTAGTTTCGTCAAACTCTTTTTTATTGACTACTAACTCCCTTATCCTCCAAGAATCCTATCCAAACCAAATCGATCTCTAATCCTTTTCAACTATCTCAAACACTAATCAATTTTCCAATCTCTTAGTCTAATTCAGTCCGTTATAGCCTAAATCACACACACGTTTCACTCCTCGATCCTACATTGATTCCTCAAGACACCCTCATATCCTAAAACTCCTTTATCACATCGATACAATTTTAGAGCCACCAAAATTGCCATGCTTCCGTAGCGTCACTCTGATTATAAGCCACTAAGATTTTAATCATTCACATACTCTACCAGAACACTCCTTGAATCTCTTTATCTCTCTAACTAAGCGCTATTGACCTTTACTCCAGCTGCACGAGTTCTAATCTTTCGGTTTCTTTCATCACCAGGTCCATCACCGCCTTTATCACTGTTTCAAGCTTGTTGTCTCATCACGTCAGCAATTATCTGTGCAGTCGCCCTATCGTCAATCGTATCACTTCACTCGTACCCACGAGACGCCATTTGAGTCTTGTCCACACTGAACAATTGATATTAAGGTGATCAGTCTTAATATCTAAAGTCTAGTGCTTCGAATCTCCAAAGGTAATGCTCATGAACATTTATGCTATATATGTCAAGCAAACATCCTAAATAGCACGTACACACAACCAAAGTATGCTCAGAAGCATATTTAGTCTATTCCCCAGGCTCTACGGGAATGAACTACTCTGATACCATAATGTAACACCCTACCACACAGAGTCTTATGCTTAAGTTATAAAACTGAGGTGGCGAGGTATTACGACCTCTAAAAAAATATGTATATATAATAATAGTTGAAAGGAATTTTAACTAGAAGCTTGTGAATAAAAGTTTAGAACAAAAGTCGTAACGCTCACATGAACGATAGACGTAAACTGGGTAGGTTAAGAGTAAGACGCCAAAGGTATATATATACACACTAGAAGATTTTCAAGGATACAGATAACAAAGCTCTTGACTCGGCTTGCGAATTTTAAACCGGCCAGAGTATATACATATACATATATACAAATAAATCCAAAAGTAAGCCAAAACATAAAACTGACAACCTGTTTCTCTGAGCCAACCTTTAAGAGGGACAAACATAAAATACAAGATGGAGAATCTAAATACATATATAGATATAAGTAAAAATACAACCCTGAGTCCCAAGAGTTCTTCACTTCATCGGAGTCTCTAGAATACAGAGTGGTGCTTCTCAACCTGCATCTGAAAAACAACAATATTGTATGGGATGAGAATCGGGGATTCTCAGTATGGTCAAGGTGCCCACATATATAATAAATAAGGTCCCGAAAAAGCCAGAGGCAATCCTAGAACGCCGACATTCAGATTATAAAACCTAAAGGAATAAACTGAACCATAAATTTGGTAAAACTCTCTAAGGTACCTAAATAACGATATATCTCTAACCCTGCAGAATACTTCCTGTCTCATTTGACTCGAACCCTGCAGAATACTTCATGTCTCATTTGACTCTAACCTTTACCAATGACCCAACCAATCACGGCCTATGGCCCAAAACAAACCAGTTCGGCCTCTGGCCCAAATAAACTCAATCCAACCTCTGGCCCATTTCAAATCAAATCAACATTATCACCTGTCCACCACCAAGGTACTCAAAACAGAAAGACAATCACAAACACAAGCAAATACAAGGCAAACACAATTAAAGAGCAGTTATCAGTTAAATAGAATTTATCAGATAGGCAAACCAAAACAATTATGCACACCCAAACAAAGCAAACAAATGCAACATGATGCATGCCTGTTCTACTGGCCGTGAGCTCACGCGTCGGTTACTTTGCCAGAACCCAACACATCTGGTAGCTAATCCAGACATTTGTCTCTAGGTTGCGCATCTCCAGGAGGATCATAAACGAAGGAGAGTACCTTTCCACATCGAATGAGCGTGCCTTTCCACCTTCTCCTGGAGGTTATACGAAGGAGAGTGCCTTTCCACATCGAAGGAGTATGCCTTTCTACCTTCTAACCAGAGAAGAATGTGAGAAAAACAATACGAAGGAGAGTGCCTTTCCACGTTCCCCACATCCCCATCACGACAAGAGAGGAAATCCTACATCCTCAACTTGCCATTCGAACACATTTTCAAGTTAACACGCAAGCGGGTTCGCACCTAGACCTTGCCATCTCGACCATTTCAGCCATACTCAGCCACATCACAAGTCAAACGTTACCATCACATGCAAATACCTAATTCTTAGCGGTTTCATCATATACAATTTTACAAACCAATGCAATACAATTCACAAGTCATCCTACTATCATTATCATTATTTAATATCCTCATCAATTACCACAAACAACATATTCTCACAGACAACTCAACATTCAACACCTCATAATCCACTTAACCAATTCCATAACACCAATTCAACAATTATCCTCAACGCATCCCAATCAACAATTTAATTCAACCAACAATCAATTCAACTTATCCTATGGGTCAACTAGCCTAAATTTTCATGACACATTACATATTATATATGAGAAACCAAAACCATACCTTGGCCGATTTTTCGATAAACCCGGAACATCACCATTTGTCACCGTTCCTCAATAGTCCAAGGCTCCAAGACCTCACCAAACATATTTTTCCGACCTCCAAATCCAACTTCAAGTCTCCAATACCACCAATTTATTTCCAAAAATACACAATTCAATCTAATTTCACCAAACAACACTAAAATTACCATAGGGTTCACTAATTAGATAACTTGACACGGATTAAATATTCCTCACCTTACCGACGGAAGTTTGGGACAGAACTCAGCAAATCCACAAAGCTAATTTGCTCCTAAACACCAAAATTCAACAAATTCTCAACAACTTTCGAAACTAAGATGAGAAGATCTGGGTGAGAAAACTCAAGTTTCTTACCAAACTGTTGGGTAGGTTTTGTAGAGGATTCTGAAACGAATGCGTGGCCGCTGACAGCTTGTCAATCGGAGCTCCAGATCAAAAGTTATATGAAGTTGAAATCTAGTAGAGGGTTAGGTTATTTTCTCAAGTTCTTTCCTCCATGAACTTGCTTCAGCGTTCTTGCTGAATGGGGAAGAAAGAAAGGGTTTTATTTAAGTGGGTGTGACTTGTGGGTTGGGCCTTGGACCCAATATAGATCTGGTTCGTCCAGTTCAGTTTGTTCGGTTTAATTTTGGACCAAATTCTTTAAAATTAGTGTCAAAATTCTTATTTTAATATTCTCTACTCCATTAAACTATAAAATTTTATTTTTCAATTTCTTAGATTAATAAGTTATTTATTAACTAATTATTCACTAAATACTCGAAATTTACATATTGTCCCTTTCAAACATTTTTCATTTTCACCTACAATGTGATAAAATTTCCATTGGCTCTATATCTGATAAATTATGATAATGCCAGTGAATGTTATTAGACGTCTTATATAGTTTTCGTTCTATGATTGCAATAGAATTCTTGATGTGATTTACTTAAGGAGAGCACGAATTTAATTATAGGTGAGGCTCCATTGATCAAATTGGAAGAATAAAACTATGACAAAAGAAAGACTAATGCATAAAGATTTTATTATAAAAATTTCTGGAAATACTTTTACCATTAAAAGAAATATGCAGCAACTGTTCATGCTACTGGTGTATGATATTTTCACATGATAATCCTGAGCAGGTGCTCATTTTTGTTGATTTTTTCCACAGAAATTGATATTGATGCACTGCTTCAAAAACACTTAAAGAATAGGTACAATGTTTTCATAGTTATGACTCTATTATTGAAGGTGGTAATTTTGATACACTGAAATTTTGACTACCTTGTGTCATTGCTGTTGAACCATTGTTGAATAATTTTAGACTATTTTTTCACACACACTTTTATGTGATAGTTAACGTGTATTATGAATTAACACAAAGCACAAACTTTTGCATATATAACTAAGCTGCTAAACATCGTGTAAGCTTGGAGTATGATATTGAAAGATCAAGAACAAGTTCTGATAAAGGTCTTGGATGATCTAATCTCACTTGCTCCTCAAAAGGGTCAATCCTCTTCTTCTCATCAGTGATTGACAAGTCTTATTAAATATAATTTTTATATGAAGATATTATCATTTAAAGTATCTAGAGAAAAGGACAAATAGGTCCCTGACCTTTTGTCCTGTGGACATTTTCGTCCCTGACCATTGAAAAATACTTTTAAGTCCCTGACCTTCACAAAACTTGGACGGATCAGTCCCTGACGGAGGCATTTGGACGGATCAGTCCTTGACGGATGTATTTGGACGGAGGGACTGATCCATCCAAGTTTTGTGAAGGTCAGGGGTTTAAAAATATTATTCAATGGTCAAGAAAAAAAATATCCGCGAGACAAAAGGTCAGGGACCTATTTGTCCTTTTCTCAAGTATCTATCACTTCTAATTTATATTAGCATAACATTGGATTAGCTAATTGCTTATTCAAGTGATGATATATTGCTTATACAACAATTTCTAATCAAACTTAATGGTATCAACAAGTGTAAAAAGAGTGAAAAATGATCCAAACTCCCTTACCTTAAAAGTTTCATGTTAATAATAAGAAAGTGATGAAGATAATTAAGAACAATGCATAACCCTTTCTTTTCCTTCAAAACTAAGCTAAAGCTATAAGTAGCATAATTGCATTGGATAGTTCATGATCATGTCAAAAACCATGGAATCAAAACCATCATATTCAAGTAAAACAAATTTAAGAGAAGTTTCAACAGCATATTTTTCGTCCGAAAAAAAACTATCGTATTTTTAAACCATAAAAGCCGACAGTTATTTTCGGACGAAATTAACTATGTCTATGTTATTATTAAACCATGATATGGTAATATCTTGTTGTCTAGGTTTTTGTGTAAAACCAATAAGAAATTCATTTGTTACAATCCAATGACAATGAGTTGAACATCTTCTATAATCCCTATTGTATCTATAAAGATCATAGACTATTGATCCATTGTTCCATGTTATACCACAAAAGAACAATGTTGTCCCAAGATAGTTGCTATGGAATTTCCAATGGTATTGGCCATTGCTTTCAACTACATGAACACCAAGATCATCATCTCTTGATTTACAATGAATTGTGAAGCTCAATCCATTTTGCAAAAGATTTGTTACTTGAACGGTTGTTATAGGAATTGGAATTGGAAATTTGAATTTCTCTCCATGATGATGATGATGATGATGATGATGATGACCCTCTTGAAATGAAAATGCTTCTTCCCTAATTGAAATAAAAAATAATTGTAGCAAAAAGAAAATGTGCTTCATTCCAAGTATCATTTTGTAGGGAAAATGTTGGAATGGATTAGTGAACTTGCAAATGAAAAAGTTTATGTATATGGGTTTATTTATATACATGTATGATTAATTAATAATTAATTAATCCGTTTTGAGGAATGTAAAATTTGTCATAATAATAATGTAATATGTAAAGGCTTTGAACCATGAAACGGTTTTAGGGTTTTATGGTGAATAATTAAAAAAAAAACGTTTGTATTCTTGCATAAACGTTTTTGGGATACTTAAACCCTCATTAATATTTAGTTTATATTATTGAAGCCACAATTATAAAAATAATATTGATACAATTTTATTTGCCATTTTGACTTATTATTTAAATAGTGTATACTTTATTTATTATTATTTTTTTGTTATCCACGATAGGTCAAAAACTAATTCGTCGCAGATTTAAGTTCCATTAAGGGTGTGTTGCTGACCAATAGATTGCTGCATATAGTAGGCTATATAAAAGAAACGTTCTATTGATAATTAAAATAAGGTTTAATTACTTTATTAGTTCCTATAGTTTTAGCAAATTTTCAGTTAAGTCTTTATATTTTTTTTTCTTTTTAATTAGGTCCCTAAATTATTTTTAATTTTGTAATTAAATCTTTCTTAGCATAAAAGAATATTAGAATTAACTAAATATTTTTCGTAAATTGAATATATTCACAATTAAGAACCTAACTAGATTTTTAACCACATATTTTTTTAGAAGAATATTTTTTAATTTTAACATTTTTAACATAAAAATAATCTACTTATAAAATTAAAAGTAATGTAAAAACTCGATTATATATATATATCTAAAATGATAGAGACCAACAAAAAAATTAAACTTTAAAATAACTTAACTAACAAATATATCCAACTACTATATCCAGAATAATAATATATATAATACTGTATAAAACTAAATAAATTAATCATGCTTATTAATATCAAATCATTTTAAATAATTGATGGTTCAAACATTATTAGTACAGCTACTGAAAACTTTTAATTAATTGAGAGGATCCATTCCCCTTTGTTGATGACTCCATTGACATACATGATAAAGTAGAAGAAGCAATCTACCAAACTTTAAAACTTCCATTCAAATTATTAAATGTGGCCACCATTGATGAGTGTTCATGATGGAATACATAATTAACGGGTTGATTATTCTTATCTCTATCTATGCGTTACAATTAAACACTTACTTAGATCGATACATTTAAAATTACTAATTTGTAATAATCACTTATACACGACCTTAAATTTAACTTGGTGAATAGAAAAGTAGTCATGTTTGGAATCATGTACTAAATGCTAGAATATGGTTAGTCAAAATAGTAAATATATATTTTTAATTTAACGATTTCTGTTAGGAATCATGTTTGTTATAGTCTTTAATATAATTTAATAAAATAATTATCATCGCTAATAAGATAATATCTTTCGTCCTTTTAAAAAAATATAATCGAATAATAATTATAGGATAAACTTTGATATCATATGTTATAATAAATATAATTAACTCAGCTATAAAAATTAACTTATTACAAACTAACAAATGTTATGAATTTTTATATAATTAAAAACTAAAAAAAAAATATGAATACTTATATCATGTCTCTAACATATTTTCTCATACAATAATTTTTTTTTTTGGATTCATGAATCTTATTTGTTTTGCTTTATATATATTGTTTTTCTTTTGTATAATATAAATCTAAATGATTTTTGGATAAAAACCACTCTGATACTATATCTTAAAATTAGGTATATAGTAAAAACTTAAATTGATAAAAATTAAATTATAAATAATTATCTTTCTAATAAATTCTTCCCTACATAAAGCTCTAATTAATCAGAAAATCTCAAAAACTTTAGATACAACATACAAGCAAATTAATCTAATAAGTTATATCTTGTTCAAGATAATATATATAAGGCCGTTTGCATTATTAGATCTTACATATAATTAGTGGCGTTTTTTTTAAATAAAAGTAAAATAGTAATATATCTTAACATTGTAATTTTTGGTGTTTTTAAAAAATATAGAAGATACACAAATTGAAGAGTCCAATTTTTGTATATCAAATCTTTTAATTTTTTAATAGAAATTTCTCGATCCGATTCCTGTGCCTCTCACAAATCGAACGGTCTGGTTTCTGTATTTCTCACAAATCGAACGGTTTGATTTCTATACTTGTCACAAATCAGAGATCTAATTTCTGTACTTCTCACAAATCGAACTCAAACGGCCCAATTTTTGTTTTCTAATTAAACAATTCCACACTTAAAAATAACAATCTAATCAACTCACATTTCGAAAAAATACTATTGCTAACTTTTACCTAAAAAAGTAGTATAATTAATTAAAAACATTTGCCCAACTAAGCTAGAAATCCCAGCACATGAAATACTGGCAAAAGTCAAAGACAATAAGACATGTCGGTAACACTGTATGGAAAACGAAATCTTCATTTGGGTTGGTTTCTCTCCCTCTCCTTCTTATATTTTTGGCCCTTTGGGTGGTATAAAAAAACACACTAAAATTCCAAAAAGGACAAACAAAAATTAAATAACTATACAGGATAGTTGCATTGGGACCATGTACAGTATCCAGTATTGTGGGGACCTATATAGGGCCCACCTAATACATATCTATATATAGATACAGATTTATGAATATTATTTATCTTATGAAAAATGAAAGAAAAAGAAAAGAAGCAAGAATATAATTGTCTTTCTATTTTATCATCTAAAATATTTTTTAATTACTATTTTTTATCTTAAATAAATATTTTTATATATCTAATTAAGGATAAAATAAATTAAACTAATTGTTCAAAACTATATCACTTATTAACTATTCATTATATATATATATATATATATATATCAACTATCCCTTTTTTAATAATTTATTATTATTTTTCAAATATTACTATTTTCAATAAAAATAATTTTCCTATTATAAATACTTAAATAGTACATTCTCTTTTATGTAACTTTTTTTTAGTTGTTTTCTAACTAGGACTCACAATATATATTTTATCTGCAGGTACTCAATTCGAATCAACCCATTTGGATAGAGTTATCTACCTAACCCATTGTGAATAGGATAGGATATGGTGCGAATTTGCCTGCAAGCAGGGTAGAGCACGAGTTCAGTGTATACCCTATCCTATTCTACCTGCATCTTTAATATATAATATAATATATATGTAAAAAAGTTATGTATGTAGTGAAGAAAGTGAATGTTAAACTTACAATATTCTTTTTATAAAACTTGAAATAACCACTAAGTTATTTGATAATTATATTATTTATAATTTTATGTTGAATTTCTTTAAGATTTTATTGTTTTTAATTTTAATTTGAACTTAATTTTTTATTTTCAATTTTATTAATATGTATAAAATTTAGAATGGTTGAATTTTATATTTACTTAAAAAAAATTTATTTTTTTGCAGGTAGAGTCGGGTAGAGTAGAGTTTAGAATTATAATGTGCGGGTAGGGTTAGGGTTGAGAGATTCTCAACCCGCAGGTAGGGTAGGGTAGAATTTTAAGAAAGTTTTCAACCCGCGGATAAGATTAGGGTAAAGTCTAAATCCTACTCTACCCATTGTCAGTCCTATTTCTAAATTTTTTTTATTATTTGACTGTGATTATTTAAATAATTTATAAGTGTTAAAAATTTGAATTTATTTTTTACATGCTACGATTTATTTATTAACAAAAATTTTTTAAATAAAATTTTAATTGTTAACAAATTAATTCTAAATATGTCGAATTATAATATATCATATGCAACCAAAATAATACATTAATTATATAAATTCTTTTTTAATTACTTTGTTACTTTTGAGATATATCATCTTTCATAGTCATAGACTTAGTGATCTCTTTCACATTAGAGATTGAGAAAGATAGAAGAGCCAAGTGATAATAAGACCTGTCAGAATAAATTGACTTGTCAGAATTCACTACTTTAACGTAACTACTAACTACGCCTCTTAGCTTCTCTCTCTTCCTCTTTCATTCATTCATTTATTTCTCTCCCAAACCAAAACTCATTCTTACTAATTATTATGACCAAATCCAAAATCAAATCTATATCTATATTTTTATTATTTTAATGAAATTATTCTTACTATCTTTCATAATCAATAATTTTTTTGAAATATTTATAATAAGTGCAATAATTATTTGGTTAAAGAAATAATACAATGAAAATTTTAATGTTTTTATATAAGTTATGTTTTATAATATTCTTGGAACCACTCAAATTGTTTTTCTTCATGAAATCCCTTGAATTTTATAAAAACATGTGGTTTAAGGGCACGTTGACTTTTCTTTATTTATTTGTTACTTGTTAGTATGAGAATTTTGTTTTTATTTTTTCCTAAAGAAGTGTGTTTTTTTCATATTTAATATTCTATTTTCAAGGGCTAGACGTGTGGTTAGTGACAGAGTATTTGTTGTTAGAAACAGGAATGCAAGCTGGATATTGATTTTATTTTATTTTATTTTATTTTATTTTATTTTCTTGTAAGAATAAGATTATGCTTCTAGTCTTGGTTTGACATCAACATAAAAAGCATATTGACCATAATTAAATATTTTGTACAATTGTTTCATTTAATTGAAATTATAATAATTATATTTTAAAATATAAAAAAGCTATATAATAAATTATTGAAATAAAATACTATTTTAGTCTCTAATATTTAAACAAAATTTTAATTTAGTCCTTAACATTTTAAACGTTTTATTTCTGTTCCAAAAAATTTTAAACGAGTTCAATGTTTTCTTATCGCTAAATTTACAAAAATAGTTAAGACAGTAAGTGATGCGGACGTTAACAATCTTATTATTAAGTTATGTATTTTTTTTTGTGTTAGAGAAATATAATAAAACCTTCTTATAATATTTTTTCTTCTCAATCTCTTTCTTGTAAAATAAAAAAAAAATCTTAAAATCCTATCAATCAATCATCAATGCTCTAGAATAAAAAAAAATTTAAGTTGGCTATCATTAGTGAGTCGATGTTACTTATATACTAAAATAAGACATTAGGATAATATTAAATTTGTTTAAAAAATTTTAGAATTTAAATAAGATATTTAAAAAATTTTAAAACTAAATAAGACATTTAAAACATTAAAAATTGAATTAAGACTTAGTCCAAATATTAGAAAGCAAAATAATACTTTAATCTGAATGATTGAGACTAAGTAAAACTCTAATTAAATTGCCCCTAAAAACAACTCTAATTAAATGATATCCGTTGAATAGTTGTTAGCCTAACAAACCGAGTAATATTGGAGCTCTTCTAAACTCAATTTGAAAGACCATTTCCAATTGAATTCATCAAATAGACCTAATCTAAAACATTAATAAGCAGTGTTAATTAGAACCTTCTCTTTTCCAATTCCATGTGAAATCAATTGATATGGATTCCTTCAAAAGTCTTTGATTCATTCCTTTGACATAGAGGATGATTTTGTTACCCTTTGGCCCTTCATTTTATATTATATTTCATTTTGACATTTAAGAATTGGAATTGGTGAAGTTATGTATAAGTAAGTAAAAATAATTGTCTTTAGAACTTTGTTTTAATAAATCTATTATATAAATTATTTTATACTATTAATACAGTAAAATTAATAGTTTTTTTTATGTATATAAATTATGAGAAAAGTACAAATAGATCCCTGATCTTTTATCCCGCGAATATTTTCGTTTCTGACTATTGAAAAATACTTTTAAGTCCCTGACCTTCACAAAACTTGGACGGATCAGTCCCTGTCCAAATGCCTCCGTCAGGGACTGATCTGTCCAAATGTCTCCGTCAGGGACTGATCCGTCCAAGTTTTGTGAAGGTCAGAAACTTAAAAGTATTTTTCAATGGTCAGGAACGAAAATGTCCGCGAGACAAAAGGTT
The DNA here is from genome assembly GCF_003086295.3 of Arachis hypogaea. NCBI lineage: Eukaryota > Viridiplantae > Streptophyta > Magnoliopsida > Fabales > Fabaceae > Arachis > Arachis hypogaea. The sequence goes on from NC_092047.1 coordinate 4,131,025, forward strand.
AGGGACCTATTTGTCCTTTTCTCATAAATTATTTAATGATAGATATAAAACTATTTTACTGAAGATAAATAAAATGAATTTATGAATTTATAAATCCTTTTATATTTGTCTTATTTAAAAAATATAATCACCAATAAATAATTTCCATATAGTACCTCAATTATCCAAATCCTAGACTTAAACATAATAATATTAATTAATAATTAATAACATGAATATAAAAGTACTCTTTGTCTTTGGTTTTGGATTTTTCTCTCGTTTTTGCCAACAAACACTGCCATTGATCCGTACAACCATGAACAAAACCATTTCAACATGACTATTTTACTCTCTCTCTCTTTCTTTCTCTCTCTCTCTCTCTCTCCCCAAAACCCAACACAGCACACATAAAGTTGCCATTTTTAACTAATTATGTGGAATGGAATTGGAATTGAACGAAATGAACCAATGAATTTTATTTTATTTTAATTAAAAAAGAGCTCAATTTTGCATAGTTCTAAGATTCCCATAGGAAATTTTGTCCCCACTTTTGTGCTTCTCAAATTACCCCCTTTTCCTCCTTAGTTTTGCTCTTTTTGCTGTTTAGATTCTAAGAGGAAAGAAAACAAGACCAAACATTATAAAAGAGCAATCTTTGTTTCTCTCTCTCTTTCTCGGTGTGAAAAATTCCACCTTTCTATTTTTATTTTATTTTATTGTAATTTTGGTGCCACCCCACAAGTTTGGTCACTTCACTTTCAAACATTTTTGTTGTTTTTGAGAGCCAAGTTTTCACTTTTTGCTGAAATGGTGAAGCTTCTACCATAAAGTCTTGCTTTTTTTAGTTTGTTTGGTTATGGTGGTGGTGTTTGGTTAGAGAGCTTAGAACCCTCCTTTGTTGTGTCTCTGACAATGGAGGATTCTTCAAAAATGCGGTTGGTGAGGTGCCCCAAGTGCCAGAATCTGCTTCCTGAGCTTGCTGATTACTCTGTTTATCAATGTGGTGGTTGTGGTGCTGTTCTTAGAGGTAAACCCTTTTTCTTTGATTCCTCTTTTTCTTATGCTTTGTTTAATTCTTGGATTGTTTTGGTGTTCTAGTTCATGTAGGTTATGATTATGATTTATAGGTCATTTTGGTAAGACATGTTTATGATGCAAAATTTTGGATTAAAATTTGGTTATGTTTTTAAGCAATTCAACTAAATTAAAGGGTTTTTAAGTTACTGCAAAATATAGCAATCAGGCATGTGAATTAGTGGAGTTATGATCTTTTGAACTTGAAGAACATTACAAAAGCATGGAAAAGGGGTTGGATGTTTTGATTTCTTATTATGGATTTTGTTTGCAGCAAAGCATAATAAGGGTTATGGAAGTGGTGCCTTATCGGAGATATCAGACGAAGAAATAGTTGGAAGAGATGGAGCTAAATTGGGAAATTCAAGGGGGAAAGGTGTGGTTGACTTGAGTAATAATTCGGATATTGATGTTAAGTCGAATGGTGGCTCCTCGAGGTATGGTCAAATAGATTTGGAGAAAGTGAAAAATGGATACGAGAGTGAGATTTCGAAGAATGGTTTTGATTCGAATGTAAACAAGGATGAAGGGGATAGTAAATCAATAAGAAGAGGGCAGCCGGAACAAAATTCGCATGAAAAAGGGCCCGAATTATTCGAGAGCATGTCTAATTGGCGAAATGGGGAAAGAAATGAGATGGAATTTTGGAGAAAGCCACCTGTTGATATAGAAGGTGTGAGGTTTTCCACTTTGAACTATCCTGATGAGGGAACTTCAAGCAGCTATTCTAGTTTCCCTTACAATTATGGGAAGCAATGGAGGAGTGAGAAAGACATGGATGGTGCAAGCAGGGTTCAGCACCTCGAGCAAGATCGCGCCGAGCTTCTAAGGAAGCTGGACGAGTTAACAAATCAGTTGAACCGGTCTCCTGAAGTGGGTAATAGTTCTAAAGAGCAGTTTCGTCCCGAAGGAAGGACAGTTTCGCCAGATCCTTATGGCAGCCGGGACACTTGGTCTTCGGACAGGTCGAACAGGACTATTTCAAGGCAGTTATTTGGCCCTAACAAACATGCACCTGGGCCACCTTATTTCGATTATCATCGTGATCCGTATGGTTATACAAGTAGTCATGAAATGGCTATGTCAAACTTCCATCCTTCAATGCATAATCCAAATTACATTCCTCGATTCGGGGATCCTTTCGCTGCCCAAATGAGGAGAGGTCCAAATCAGCTTTACCATCAGTTCCCACAACAACCAATGCATCCTTACTTTCCCGGCCGGTATTTTGATACTAGTTCAGATTCATATGAACTCTATGCACATAATGCAATGCTTCATCCACCTTCCTGCGCTTGCTTTTTTTGCTACGACAACAAACGCAGAGGTTCATTGCCGACACAACCAAATCCTGCATTTGTTAATAGTAGATTCCTTGATACCCCGAATGATCCCATGTTGTACCATCATGAGGTTCCGGGGACATTTGATCCTCATGTTCATGGTTCAAGAACTGCCATTCCTCCTGTTCATGAAACTCAATTACGTGCTAGAAGGCCTACTGGTGACTATAACTCTAACATGGCTAAGTCTGTCCGAACCCTTCCTCGAAAAGTAATGCCAGGAAGTGGTGCTCGGTATATCCATCCTATAGCTGGTGGTTCTCCGTTCATCACATGTTATAATTGCTTTGAGTTGCTACAACTTCCTATCAAAGCATTGGTTGTGGTGAAAAAACGGCGGCAAAAAGTGAGGTGTGGGGCTTGTTCTTCAGAAATAAGCTTTGCTATCAGCAATAAGAAGCTAATTATCTCTCTTAATTCGGAAGTGAAGGAAACTACTACAGCGATCAAAGATACTGCCAATGAGGCTGTGAACACAAGTGGTGTTAACTTCTCTTCAGATGATTATGCTGGCTATGATTTTCACTCGGTGGATAGAGAGTCTCCTGTGCCAGTTGTGGAGTCAAGAATGAACTCTAGAAAGCCCCAAGAGACACAAAGTTTCCCCTCTTCGTCTCTAGGTACCTCAGAGGATGAAAACAGTCCAGAAATTATGATTGCCGAAGGTGAAGCCGAAAAGTCCATTGCTCCCCTGAATAAAGCAGTGATATCTCCCCCACCTGCTGGATTTCCTCTTCAAGAGCATTTTGATTTCAGTGATAATAACCGTGTGATTAACCGGTTTGGTAAAGGCAACCTAAGTAGTCGGTCGGAACAAGAAAAAGGCAAAATAGTAGACAAGGTTCCCTCATCAAGGCAAACTTCTTTGAAAGAGGTGGTGCTTGCAACCGAAATGGTTGTCCATGACTATTCGAACTCCGGAGCCTCCCAGGATACCGGCTATGCAAGCCAAGAACATGATCATCTCAGATCTAACAAGGGTGGTGAATCATTTTTCGCAAGCTTTATCAAGAAAGGTTTCAGGGATTCTTCTCAAACTAATGGAACCGATGATCATGGCAAATGCAAAGTTTCCATAAATGGACAGCCCTTGTCGGATCGTGCAATCAAGAAGGCGGAAAAGCTAGCTGGATCCATTCGTCCCGGAAATTACTGGTTCGTATGCTTTAGATTCCACCTATTCGTTCATTTGCAACTTTGATGTTAGATTGATATGTATCAAAGGACTCAAATGAAAAATGCTAAAAGTATCAAAATGAGTTAAGCTTTGAAATTTAAACTAACAATTTTGCTGGTAAATGATGAATTTTCTACTGATTGCTTATGAATTGTAGTGACTGATTTGTTTTATTGCTTCATTAGGTATGATTCTCGGGCCGGATTCTGGGGCGTCATGGGTGGACCTTGTCTTGGAATAATTCCAGTAAGTTGTAATATTCTGTCACACTTTCATTTATGATATTGCTGATCTTGTGGTCAATATAAGTGAATAAATTGGAATCTCTTGCAGCCATTTATAGAAGAGTTCAATTATCCTATGTCGGAAAAATGTGCTGGTGGAAATACCGGCATTTTTGTGAATGGTAGGGAGCTTCACCAAAGAGATTTGGACTTGCTTTCTGGAAGAGGACTTCCCCGTGACAGCGACAGATCTTACATCGTCGAAATCTCCGGGAGAATCCTAGATGAAGACACTGGAGAAGAGCTAGAGTGCCTTGGCAGACTTGCGCCGACGTAAGTCCTTGGTTTATGATGATTCTGCTCCATTGATTTAATAATAATAGTAATAATTATTGATATGCTGAAACCATGGTTTTTCAATCATTTGTTTGTTCTTGTCACTATTCTTTAAGATGTTACTTAAAGCTTTACACAATTCTGATGTTAGTACCATATTTCTCTAGTGCTTGAATATGATAATTTGATGAGAAATGTTTGTTGTATGTTTTACATGGGACGTTGCGCCGTCTCATCCATAATCGACACCATTGAAATCCAATCCAATGGTGGATCAAGGATGAGTCAGTACGATGTCCAATGTAAAACGAGTACACGAATTCGGTGCATGATTTTTCCTTCACACAAACTTTTAAATATATATAACAAACATCAGTTAGGGACTTAGGGTTAGTTGCTAACTCTCTTGTCTTTGACCATTTCAGAGTGGAGAAAGCAAAACATGGATTTGGCATGAAAGTACCAAGAACAGATGCATAAAAAAAATATATAAAAAAAGAAGGTTTTGATAAGGCTTCTTGTTCCATCTTCATGCAGATTTGTAAACATTATTGGAATCACATCATGGAAATTTTATTTGAACTGGTAGCAAAGTTACTTGCATTTATTTTATTCTATATATATATATTTCCTGCATAGAGATTATACAATACTACATGTAAAATTTTCATTCTTCTATAGTTGAAGAAAAAATTTTGAGCTTGATTTAATCAAGTAGATTTAGCAAAGTTAAAAATTGAGGATTGAGTGTTCCATTTATTCTAGATTTCATGTAGCATACTATATGTAACTATATTCCTTGATCTGTTTACAAGGCATATAGTTTTGCATTTATAATGAATAATGAAAGATATATTATTTGGGATTCTTTGAAGATAGGTGATATTAAATTACTTAAATAAACCACATATTAGGAAGATTTTATCAAAATTTTGAGAGTTTTGTTGTTATTGGTGAATTTGTTCTTCAAATTCAAAAGATCATTCAACTTGTTCATAAGAAACTGGAAAAGAGTTCATGCATTAGAGAAATTTACATGAAATGAATATACAACCAATAGATTTGTGAGCTTAGATGTTTGTATATTTAGACTCACACTCCTTGCTTTATGCCATTATTATATATTCAACGGGTAAGACATCATATAATAATTATATTTGGCACTATCATTTTTAATTGTAGAAATCTTTTGTCAAAATTTAGAATATGTCAAGTATTTCATATTAAAAGTAAGGGAAAATTTAGTAGCACATTCTTTAATAAAATTAGCTTTTACTATACTAAATATTATGTGAGTGAAATATGTAATTTAGTCCATTTAGATATCTTGGATCTTTTGATTAATTAATACTACCCTTTCCTTTCAAAAAAATTGGATAATAAATACCCTTCTTGTTACTTACATTGGCACATTGCACATAAAAAAGAGTGTGTATATATTTTCTTGTCATTTCCATTTTCCAAATTTTATTTGTTTAGTTTTAGAGGGAAAAAAAATTCCTATATTTTGTTACCCAAAGTTTGATAAGATATCTATTGAGTTTGTAATTAAAAATTTAGAATTAAGTTTTTCTAAAGTGAAAATATTGGCAAAATGAAAAAATAATAGCTTAAATCATTCTTGAATTAAGATGATAGAATTTACACATGATAAAAATTACAAATTCAAGAGTGATTATATCACTTTACAATATCTTTTGTCTTGTAATTGAGTGCTTTGTGTCCTCAAACTAAAACCCTCTAATCCCAAGAGATGCTTTATTTCTTCACAGAAAGTAAGAGTTTGAGTATTATAATAAGGAACACACTAAATCTAATGGACCTAAAAGAAAATTAAAAAATGTCACAAAAAGAATACTTATCCATATATAATAAATGAAATGGAACTAAAAAAAGGTGAGGGTTCATTTCTTTGAATGAAGTTGGTGAAACAATTAATAAGATGCACAATCAACAAATGCCTTTGATGTTACTCAACTACTCAAAGAGATTCACCATTCTTCACCCAAACACAAAAAGGCAAAATTGGTGTCCAACACCTTCAAGGTACTTCTATCTTTGTCCATGTGAAATAGAGTGAGTGAGAGTGTTATTATTATAGTTGCAAAAACTTGTATTGTTCAAGTGATTCCAATTTTCAAACCTTTTTTTTTCCCTTTATTTTTTACTTTATGATTTTAGATTCTATCTTTATTAATTGACAAAAAATTGATAGTAACTCAACTTATTTTAACAAAAATAGTTAGAGTCATTTAGGTGAAAATAAGACAAATAGGATCTAATAGTTTACTTGATTTATAGATCTATGAACATTACACTAGCTTTTTCAAAAAAAAAAAAAAAAAAAAATTACACAAGCACATGCTGAGAACAAAAGGAATAAAAAAGAAAAGAAAAGAAAAAAGAACAATGTTGGAGGACCAAAATCAAATGACACACATTCTTCCCTGCCAAGGAAGGTTCACTGCTAGGGACATTACCCACAATTCCACAAAATTATTCGTTTTTTTTATATAATTAATTTTGAATTTTCATAAAAAAAAATATTTCTTTTTTTCTTTAGCCCCATTTATAGCACTCACATGGTACATGTCACCATATATAATTATATGCTATTTTTTTTTATTTTTATATTTTGCACTACCAACAAACAGAACCTAAATTAAATACAAACGTTACTATCACAACAACAAGAATTATGCTGAAAACAAGTTCCTTTTTTTATTGCAAACAATGACACCCATTTCCCTCTTATATAACAATAATTGCTTAATTTCACCGTTTAGTTTGTTACATTAAAGGAACTAAGCTTCCTTTTAATTTTTCTCTTTACTTCCTCTGTTTTTTAAGCTCCTCTGTTTTTTCATGGTGAAGAAGATTATGAGGTCTGATCCAAAGCAATTTTCAACAATGCAAATGCAGAACAATGTTTGTGTTAAGATTGCAGTGTCATTCCTCTGTTTAGGTCTTGCTTTTCGGCTTCTATTGCCGGATTCATTCAGCTTTTCATCATCATCATCATCATCATCATCATCATCATCATCATCAATGGTGATGGAAGAAACTCCTCCTCCAATGGCAGAGGAAAAAACAGAGTCCCCTGTTTTTCATCTTCCTCTTGAAGCATCATCTGATTCTGTTGATTTTTCATCAAACAACAACAAAAGCCAAAGCTCTCAAAATGGTAAGAGTTTTTGTTTTTTAGTTTATTTTTTGTGATCTTCTTGTTCATTAGGATTGGAAACATGCATGGATTTCCAAAGCTTTCTAAACCATCTTTAAGGTTTGTTTTGGAAGAGGATCTTCTAGTGTTTGATGATCCGTTCTCACATAAAAACTTTAGATAAAAAAAACATATGAATAATTTTACATGTAGAAATAGAATATAATTTAGTTATGTTTAAATCTTCTTAAAAAAGTGAGATAAATCTTAAGTTATTTACTTGATCTAGTGATTATATGCACACTAGAGGATTTGTTCAAACTTCTAAGTTCTTTAATTAATTAATTATTACTTGTTTCCACTTTTCCTTTTTTGGGTCATTTCTTTGTAGTATGACATCAAAAACAACTTGCTAGTGTGACTGTGTGAGCTAAAGTGGGGGTTTTAAGAAGCCAAATAAAGTAAAATAAACCAACTAGTTTATGGAAAGTTCAAATGTTTATGTCTCTAAATTACTATTAGTTTATGATTATAGGTTTTTTTTTGGGGTGAAGTTTTCAAGCATTGAAATGTTAAACAAAATGAAGGAAAAAAACTACTTAAAAGCTTTTGTCGTTTTTGCATTATGTGCATTGTCACCTTCCACTTTTAGCTCTATTTCCTCTATCATGTTCTTTTGCAACAAAACATGTTTCCTCCTCAACACTACTGTTTTTTCATGTGTTCTTTTCCTTCTTCTTTTAACCAATAACCTAGTAAGTACAATAATAATATGAGATAACCTATAAGTGATTGTTTTCTTGTTGAAATGAAATGTGACCTTATGCAAATGTTAATTTTGATGTTAGAACTTCAAACCTTGGTCTAAAATAATATAAACACTTAGATTAAACCATCAATTTAGCCTCTAAAAAACTCCTAAAAAGTAAGAAATGTTTTAGAATCTTAAAAAAAATCAATTTTTTTAATAATCAAGAGAAAATCTAAAATGGGCTAATTTATTCATTGCCATCTACATAAAAACATTTTACGTATTAATTTGTTATCAATTTGTTCTTTTAGTAGAATTTAATTTTGGTGCACTGATAGTAGAAAACAGTTTCATACACCACAAATAGTTATTCAAAAAAAATAGATATGATTGAATAATTATATAAAACGTTTTATTCTGTTAGTATATGTGATTCTAACTTGTTATGTATTAATGGTTCTAGACAAGTGCTTGTTTTAACTAACTAGTTATGCAAAAATCTGATTTAGGAGCAGAAAAATGTGATCTATTTGTGGGAGAATGGGTGGCAGATAAATCTGGTCCAATGTACACAAATGAGAGTTGCAATTTGATTGAGCATCATCAAAATTGCATGAAAAATGGAAGGTCTGATTCAGGGTACCTTTATTGGAGGTGGAGTCCAAGAGGGTGTGAACTACCAAAGTTTAATCCAAGAAAGTTTCTTGATTTCATGAGAAATAAATCATTTGCTTTCATTGGTGATTCCATCTCACGCAACCATGTGCAATCCCTTCTTTGCATTCTATCTCAGGTACTTTCACTTCCTTTAGTTATCTTAACTCATTTAGTAATTGTTAGGTTAAAGATCAAAATGATACTTGAAAAAATTATGTAATTTTTAAATTAATTCTTAAAAGATCAATACAACAGTAAATCAAGTTGGTTCTTTTGTTAATTAGATGATAATGTGTTACAAAATTATTTACGTCAAGTGTTATTATTTAACTGACCAAATTGAAATCTAATTCGCCACAGTATTTTTAGATGCCTAATTTTTTAAAAATTTAATTAATGCATATGTGATTTTTTAGTAACTATTTTGACTATTAATTCTATTTTAAAACATAAAAGATATAGATGTTAAGAAAAATGTGGCCCATATTTTATCCTTAATTAAATTTATGTGAGTTAATATTTTTTTTAATCCTATATCAACTCCCAAATACAACTTTAATTCTCTCATTTAACTTTGCATCCTCTAATATATTTCTTATTGTATAATGTGTACCAAATTCTCTAGAAAAAAAATTGTTATACATAACATTTTATATTTAGATAAATTCACAATAAAATAGGTAAATTCTAAGTCAGTTGACCAAAGATAATAAGGTCTTAATTTATTATAAATATACTTTAGCATGGAGTATTAAGCTAGTCTCAATGCAACAAACTCAGTTTTATTTATGATTAGTAGTTCCTAATGAGAATATTATTCATTTGGAGACACACAATCGATTTTGAAAAAATCAGTATAGGAATATATTCCTTGATTTCTCTCTATTTTTAAATGGGTGGAAACTCAGGTGCAGTCAACTTCACGTGAAGTTGATAACTGAGAGCTGTTAGATAAAAATTTAGTCTAATAATTCAAATTATTTAACGATTCTCAGTTATCAACTTCACGTGAAATTGACTTCACCTGAATTTTCACCATTTAAACATAAAGAATAATATAAACTAAAGCCATGTGAATTTGTCTCAAATAATGTTTGTATTAGTCACACATAAAATTAGTTGAACATATAGTTTAGTAGTTAGATCAAGATCTGGAAGAATGGTCCAAATCAATTATATAATAGTGGTTTTTCATAATGTGAATTATGAGCACTATGGTGTAACAGCTTGCACTATGTGACATTTTATGATAATCCTTGTCAATTTGTTAATGAAGCTGTTTTTGGATCACATGTTGTGGGAGACAGCTGGTGCTTATATTAAATGGTTGGTCCAATGCTGCCTTCTAAAAAGTTCAAATAGAAGTGTCTTTTATTAAGTAGGTTCATCCATTAGAAAAAAATTTAAATGTTTTTGGAATTCTGGTATTTCAGTAATTTTAATCAATGATTTTAGTTAACTATTAATCATCCTTTAAGATTAGTCTTGTGATAGTTTGTACTTTGTAATATGAAAATAATGAAATTTAAGGGTGAATTTGATTTGAGATTTCATTTTCTGTTTTTATTTTTAGAATTTTATAAAAAATAATAGTAAAAAAAATCTTTTTTTTTTTGTTTATATCAACTTACTTTTCATGAGTGGAACACTTGAAGTGCTTGTAATAATACACTTGAGAGTATCTTCCTTGATGTCACAATGAATCATACCATGTTAATGATTATTAATCCTTTTTAGTTATTGTGGTTAAGCTTAGCTTCAATCACATGTTTTACCAATACAAATTATCAATTTTTAAGAGTTATGTTAAATAATATAGGTCTTGTAATTAAATCATGATACTCATATCTTTATAAAAACAAAAATACTAAAAAAAAAAATCCCTTATTTTATAAACATGATTCATAAATTATAACAGAATTAAAATCTCAGTTTAAACTATGTAGCAGACTCCATTACAATAAAAAGAAAAGGAAAAAAAAAAAAAAGAGATTAATAGTTAGTAGGTGTAAGATTACATCATTTCTTTTATGAATTGTCATGAATTGCCTTGTCCCTACAAATTATGTACCTACCAAGATCAAAACTCCAATGGTCTTATTCTTTTGTAGGTAGAACCAGCTGTTGAGATCTACCATGACAAAGAATACAGATCAAAGATATGGAAATTCCCATCTCACAACTTCACACTCTCAGTAATATGGACTCCTTTTCTCATCAAAGCAACAATTTTTGAGGACATGGATGGAGTTTCCTCTTCAGAGACACAGCTTCATCTTGACACTCTTGACACCCTTTGGACTAAACAATATGAAACTTTTGATTTTGTTTTGATTGGTGGCGGGAAATGGTTCCTCAAGACCGCGATTTACCACGAAAACAATACAATTGTTGGATGTCATTACTGTCCTGGAAAGAACCTAACTGATTTCGGATTTGACTATGCATACAGAAAGGCGATCGGGCTAGTTTTAGACTTCTTTGTGAAATCAAGTCACAAGGCGACAATTTTCTTCAGAACGACGACACCTGATCACTTTGAGAATGGCGAGTGGTTCAGTGGAGGGTATTGTAATAGAACAGTTCCTTTCAAAGAGGGTCAAATAGAAATGATTGATGTAGATTCCACCATGAGAGGTATTGAACTTGAAGAATTCGCGAAAGCAGTATCGTCAGGATCGGATAAAGCTGCGAAATTGAAACTTCTGGACACAACTTTTCTATCATTGTTGAGACCAGATGGTCATCCAGGACCATACAGACAGTACCAACCCTTTGCCAAAGATAAGAATGCAAAAGTTCAAAATGATTGCTTACATTGGTGTTTGCCAGGACCAATTGATTCTTGGAATGACATAATAATGGAAATGTTAGTGAATCCTTAATCTATGATCAGGTACAATTACAAATTCTTTTCATACATGGGAGTTTTATCTCAAAAGTTCTTATAGTTTAAACCATATACAATTAGGAAGAGCTTCATATATTGTACATTGAACTGTAAAGTGAAATCAAAGTTTGCAATGCACAAATGAGGTTTGGACTTGATTTATTTTGTATGGAACCTTGGTTTAAACATTCACACTTAGTGTCATTGTCAAATTTTCATCAATAGAAATGTTTATGTACTTAATAATTCGAAAGGGAAAAGATCTCCTAAAACGATTCATTAATAATTGTTGAATTTGTAAATTCTGTTATGTGTGAACCCCTACTACCTTGATTCAAAGGTGATTAAACTCTCACTCTTTCGCTTTATCAATTTCTTCACTTTAGAAGAGTCTGACCCAGTCCTAAATGGTAAGCATTTCAAAGTAAATTGATAAGGATAAATAAAAAGAGCACGGTTGATTAGTGGATTAACCACCACAATGCAGAATGACACTTGACAATATACATGGATGAAAGAAAAAATCTTTGAAATATGAACCAATTTTCTAGAACTTGTGATTTTGATCTAGATATGGTCAACACTTCACTCAAAATCTCAGTATTTATTAACTAAAGAGAGCACCATAATGTTTTGAAACAGCATACAAAGCTCAAGAAACAAACTTTAGTTCACATCCATTAATGAAAACTTCTGTGACATTTTTTTCTCCTACTTGGATGCAGATTGGTTTTCATACTTCTTCTGATCTGGTTTGATGAATGGATCCTGAAAGGTTACAATACACAAAGTCAATAACAGTCACCCTATTAACAGTTAAATGGTTTAAAACAAAAGAAGTGGGCATGGGAGACATAACTAAAAACTAAAACACTAGGAATTTAGAATAACCAACAAAAAATTAGATATTCATAAATGTTTTATACACAAAATTTCGCAAACTTGGTAGGTTGATCCATGCAAGTTACCTCACCTATTAGGACATGACTCGACCATCGACTCAACCGTTGTTACAACCGTGAATGGAATAGCCAGCCAATTGCACGGCAAAACATAAATATGTTTGAGTGAAATTGATTCTACCCAAGTAACAATGTAACATTATGTTTGAATCTTACAAGTTAAAAATTGATTCTACCTTCTCAAATTGATTATGATAGAAGTAAATTCCTTTTACTTTCCATCAAAAATCACTTATAGAGGAACTACAAAAACTTGCATCACTTGCCACAAAATCAATCCGGGTAGAACTAATACTACTTAGAATCAATTCTACAGAAGTAGAACCAAACATTTGGGTAGCTTAATTTAACACTTGTTTTTGCTTGAAAAAAACCAGCAGATTTAAAGTTTTATCCTTGTAGTGAGCTAACCCAACTTGTCCATGTTAGGTATGTAACTTTTTTCGCTATGTCAGACTAGAATAGATTCCGGATATTGGTGGTTAAGAGTTAAAAAAAAGATGCTCATGTTATAAACGCTATGTTTGAACAAAGTTTCTATTGTATTCTTAAAATCCCAATATGTTTTTCATTTTTGTGAAGCAACTTATCTGAATTAACTGATAATACAACTAATGCATAAATTATAAATGATCTTCCTATAAATTCTTAACCAAACAATATGAAACAGATTCTCTATCTCAGATATGATAATCATTATCAACATATATTCCTTAATTTTCACTATAGGAATCCCTAATCTTCAGGTGAAAAATGATAACTTCCCGAAATCCACAAGACAATGTGAACAACACAAAATCAAATCGTAAGAACCAAAAATTTCAGTTCAATTCACAAAACCATACAAGATCATAGTTAACAGCAGATTGCACAATAGAAGCTAGCCCTAATTACGCAAACAAAATCTCACAAACTGCCACGAACAAAACCAAAAAATTGAAAAAAAATTCTATGAACCCAAATCATGATTCAGCTTCGGATTCCATAGAAACGAATCAAAATCGATCCTTTCGAATAAGGAAAATCTAAAACGACCGAAAATCACTAAATGAAAAAAAGAGGGAATTAATAAAAAGGAGAGGATTTTACATTTTTGACAAGGATGAAATTGGCGACGGCGACGGTGGCGACTATACCGCCGAAGAGGGTGGCAGGACCGGTAAGGAGACTCCATGTTCGGTGAATCATTTTCTTCTTCTTCTTCTTCTTCTTCTTTGTTTAGCTCTGTTTCTAGCAGTGTCAAGTTCCTTCTTTTACATGGTGAAAGGTGAAATTACCAAAATAATCCCTACCTCAAATTGGAAGGGGTTTTTAGGCCCAACAATACTATTCTTTTTTTGCTTTTATGTATAGCCCATTTCAACATATTTTAAAGGTCCAAAAACCTTTGGGAGATTTATTTTAGAGGAAGATTAGCAATGGGTTCAACAAACATGGAAAATGGTTTCTCGTTTGATTTTTGTCCATCTTATTTTTTTAATATAGATAATGTTGATCAAATGGGTTGTTCAAACGAACGATCACCTCACTCGTCCGTTTAAACAAGTCTTTAGAAATCAAATTTTGCCTTGTATATGCGGTAAATTATTGACTAGCAGTAGACCTTTAAATAAAACTTAGATTCGCGACGAATTAATCTTTGTTTTGTCAGGTTGAAGGATATTGTGATTTATTTTTTGAACAAGGAAGCTCTTAATAAGTAGTTTTTATTCTTTTAGGTGTATTAAAATTTAATTTCTATGTATAAAATTATTTAGACTATCAATACATCAAAATTAAACTCTTTATTAAGAGTTAAAATTTTAGAATAAAAAAATATACAAGAGGGTGTCTTGTGCAAAATTTTACATTATATTTTTTCCCCTTTTATAATTCTAATTTGCAAATAAATATATACTAAAACTACAAACTTTTTTTTTAATAAAATTACAAACTTCAACCATGAAGAAGAAAGGTGCCATTCCAAAATTCATCCAAAAAAAAAATGATAATAAAAAATAGAAAGGAATTCATTGGGAGGAATCAACCGTCGAAAAAGTTTAAATGCTAATTTAAAATAAATTCATTCGTAGCTCAATGTTCAAGAGAATTAATACCTTTTTAGTAGCTAGCTCTACATATAAATGGAAGTAGTTAAATTTTTAGTAATAGGAGAGATAAATCAATGGATTTCACAAAACAATAAAATAAAGGTAAAACTCAAATGAAAAACGAACAAAGTATTGGATGTGTTTGACAAAAAAGAAAAGATTTGGTGAACTCAACTTCATGAATTGAAAAGCTGCCTTTAGCGTCTAGCCATCTAAGAGGAATTAAGAAAGACAAAAGAAAATAAATTTGGGTTAGTCGATCGGTCAGTTTACGTATCTGCTTAAACAAGTGTCAAAAATTTGAATTCTGTTTGAGCATGTAGCAATTCATTGACTAACGATAGATCTTTAAATGAAACTCAGATTTACGACAGATTAATCTTTAATTTAGATTGAAAAATACCGTGTGTAATATAAAAAACACACACAACGTGCACGTGCAAAATAATTGTTGCAATAAGTAAGAGAACGGAAAATGATATCAAATTTGAGAAAAAAAAAAAACAATATTGACTTCTCATGGAATACTATGTAACTAAATTAAGTATAATCACATGTAATTATTAGGATGTAAATATAAGGGTAAAAAACACAAATAAACTAAGGGAAAAAACTTGTTACATGAATAAGCCAAATGAAAAAGAGATCCACGAATCAGCCAAACCCTATTTATATACAATTCGAACCTAATTGGTTCGAACCCTATTTACACATAAATCGAACCTAATAGGTTCGAACTCCAAGTTTATAATTCGAACCTAATTGGTTCGAATTACTACCGATTTTGTCCCTCAAGTAATTCGAACCTAATTGATTCGAACTACGTTCAATGCAATTTGAAGCTAGATGGTTCGAATTAGTAAGGAACGAAGCTGCATATGTTACATGCATGGGATCGGAATTTATGAATACGTTTTGTTTCGGTAGTATTAAACGAAATGTATGCTGAACACGCATGAAAATAAATTAGTGTACGAGTTACATTATGAAGACATGATGCGGCAATTAAATAACATCAAAATGCAAAGTACAAATGTTTTCTCTCTAACACAGACATACATCTAAAGGTGGATACAAAGTAACACTGGTAACAAAATACATAGACGAACATGGGTAACATACAACTAGGCACACCCAAGCTGGACGTCCACCCTCGATATACAGATGGAAGTCTGTAAGGCAACCGCTGACATACGCCCGTCCACTGCCAACCCCAACTGGTATGCCACGTCCTGAAGCGTGATCGTGCACTCTCCGAAGGGCATGTGGAAGGTATGCGTCTCAGGACGCCACCTCTCGACGAAGGCGCTGACAAGGGGCTCGTCTAACCGGAACCATCTATCGTTCAGTCTAGCCAGATGGTATAACCCGGCCATCTGCAGGTACGGAACATAACGCTCGTCGAGTGGCATGCCTTGTTGCCGCCGCATGCTCCTGATGCATCGTTGTGGCTGCGCATTAAATGGACCACATTATTAAACCACGTACAATAAACCACTTATCCTAAACCACCAACTAAACTGCATGCAAAACCACTAAATTAAACCATTTGCAATACCACTACAACAAACCACAAACAAAACCACCTAACATAAACCACTTACATAAACTATTCACAGAAGCGCATATAAAACCACTTACAAAAACCCACTTACCAAAAACCGCATGCAATAACCTCTAAGCTAAACCATTTGCAATGCCACCCCGATAAACCACTCACATATAGAACCGCTAAAACCACATGCAAAACCACTAACTCAAATAAACCGTGTGCAAAAACTTTTCTATGTACTAACCTCGTCGTTGATGACCCCAGCTATATGAGCAACCCCATCCAACCGGTACAGTCTTGCAGGATCGTCCCCCATCAGCTGAGTCTTCGGTTCTACTGTTTCTCGGATCGAATCTGGGTCGTTTTCTCTGGGATTTGGTGGGGTATGGAAAAGGATAACTGATTCGAATCTGCTTGATTCGAACTCGTTATATAGCACAATCACTCATAATTCGAACCAATTAAGTTTGATTTATAAACTTGAAGTTCGAACCTATTAGATTCGAATTATGTGTAAATAGGGTTCGAACCAATTAGGTTCGAATTGTATATAAATAGTGTTTGGCTGATTCGTGGATCTCTTTTTGGTTTGGCTTATTCATGTAACAAGTTCCCCTATTGGTTTATCTATGTTTTTTACCCTAAATATAATATAGATATATTGAGTATATTTTTTGTATTCTCTTATAAAAGTTTTGTATGTTAATATATTTGCAATGAAAAAAATGAAGATAATAAGGATAAATTTTTTTCAACCTGTAACTTTGGATTTGGATTCTTTAAAGTTTAAATTTTACTTTAGAGATTAAAATGTGATCTCTCACCATTTATTTTATAGGTGAGACCAAGAATAAATATGAGAGAGAAACCATTCAAAAATAGAAGATTACACTTTACCCTCTAAAATACAAATTTAAAATTTAGAGGATCCAAATTCTGTAATTTTTTTTTAATCTTTGTTTCTACTTTTAATATGTTGTTAACTTTGTATTTGTGTTTTAAAAATATAGTCCAAACACTAGGTCATAGTAGTTCGTTTTCTAATAACTTGGCTCAAGTTATCTAATATCTTAGAGTTATATTTTAATGGATTAAATTTTACACCAATTTAACGTAATAAGACATATTATCAGAATTTTTTATTTTTAATATTAGAGTGGTAGTGGTGTTTTTCTTAAATGTGGATTGTTGGGGTGTTATACTTAAATATGAGATCGTTTAACTGGAGAAGCAGAAATCGGACCGACCGATTTGTGAGAGGTACACAAATCGGTGCCAGGGATTTGTGTAGGGTACACAAATCGGTGCCAGGAATTTGTGTTAAAAAAAATTAAAAAATTTTAAGTACAGAAATCGGTGCCAGGAATTTGTGTACTTCTACAGTTTTAAAAAATACAAAAAATTACCATGTTAAAGTATATCACCACTTTTTCTTCCATAACAAAAAAAAATTAGGCACATTATCACTATATTTATTAATTTGAAGTTGAAAAGAATCTAAAAATTATTATGATACCTGGAGTTCAATTTAAAAAACCACTATCATACAATTTAAATATGAACTGTGATGCACGGACTATTTCATTGTTAGGATATACACCTGTTTTTAAATTCATTTTTATTATTTCTATTTTTTAATCAATAAACTACTCTATTATTTTAATTATTAGTTACTCAGAGTCTTAACCGTGATTATTAAAATAATTAATATGTGAAGGCTTTTGTAATCTACAATATGATTACAAATTAGGTGAGAATGATGATTTCATCATTTCAAGGTCACTTCAATTTCAGCAGGACGTAGAAATTTCCACCACCAATTATTGAAATCCAAGACAACAAAGTTTGAATGTAAGACTTTTCCACCGCAAAGAATTTTGAGATTGGGAAAAACCAGAAATTAATATTATCCAACTTAATTTTATATAAGTTTATCACATGTGGCTTACGTTTGGATTGACATCACCCTTTCCTTCATGTAGAGAATAGTGGGGACAAAATAGGAAAAGTCACACCCAAATAATGCACCATATATAAAACCTTAATCCAATTATTATAAGAATCCATATTATTATATTAAGTATTATTATAACATAGTAGTCACTAAGTGTGTGTGTGAATTTACTCTTTTATTTATTAAAAATATTTCATAATTAATAAATTTGTAATTAATCATCAAAATAACAAACGATTTACATTAAGTAACAAGAACTCTTGATTTTAATTCTAGAAATTACAAAGAAAATTCATATATATATAGAATGATAATTTGGGTTCAAACTTTTTTATATATCAAACTTTTTCATATTTCCATTATATATAGTAAATAAAATATATAAGAATAATTTGGGTTCAATGTATATATAAAAGTACGTAGATAATATTTCTTAATATATGATATTTGTTTAGAATAAATTATTATTGTGTTTTTGTGTAGATAGTTTTGTATCTTTTCTTTTTATGATATTACAAACAAATTATTTTCTTACTTTTTATGAATATTTTTAATATAAACAATAAAAATATACAAGAATATATATAAAAATACTATATATAATAGTTCTCTTTGTTTAATTACTTAACTAGGACATATACCGTCTCTTGTACGGAATAATATATAAAAATATATATAATATTTTTTAAATAAAAATATGTATAAAAATGTTTGTTATAAAATATCTTATAGAGTTAATTAAATTTAAAGTTTAGCTATTTTTAATAGTAAAAATAATAAAATTAATGAATAATAATTTTACTTGTTTTAAAATATAATAATTATTCATTAATAATAATATATAATTTGTGATTAAATTTAAAATATTTACATTAGTAATAAATTAAAAAATATTTTTAAGAATATACTATGTTAATTATGCTATTAATTGAAACATCCGATTTTGTTATTATCTTTCTCACGTACATTATTGCATAATATTGTCCACACATATCTTACGTAATTAAGGTCAACAACCACTTTCTTGTAGTTTAGCCAAGAACAAAACATGTGGGAAAAAAAAAAGCAGCAGATACATGTATTTATAATAGAGGAATGCTAGGACCAGTAACTTTTGTGATTTATAGCTATCAAGTAGTCATCAATGATGATTTTAATGGTGTGAGATTAGTGTGAAATTTCATTCAATGGCTCACTTTTTTTTTGCTGGTTACATGCTGGCCAGAATTTAACAAAGTTGTTGGTTCCTAGACTTTTTCTTTATAATATATTATGATGATGGCTAATTAAATTCATGCACTTGTATAGTACGCATGTGACTAATAAAATAATGTAAGCACTACGACGTAGTTTCATATGTCACAACATCAATCATCGAACCCCACAAAAAACTCTATAAAATCCCCTTCTCTCTCTTTTTCACCCTCATTCAAACCATAATCTTATCTCCAAACCCAAATCACATACACAATAATTCACAATCGCCATTGCCAATTGTATTCAACACACACAACATCATGGAAAACCAACAACAACAATCTACAACAACCTTAGTTACTATGATGCCAAGTCCTGGCATGGGACACCTTATTCCAATGATTGAGTTTGCCAAAAGGCTTACCCACAATGACAATACTATTAATGTTCATTTCATCATCCCTTGTGACGGCCCTCCTTCCGCCGCGCAAACCACCGTGCTCCGCTCCCTCCCGGCTACCATCTCCCACACTTTCCTCCCTCCAATTTCCCTCTCTGACCTCCCTTCAGACACCAAGATTGAGCCTCTTATCTCTCTCACCGTGGTTCGCTCCCTTTCTTCCTTACGTCGTACCCTCGCCTCCCTCGCCTCCTCCGGCCACCGTGTATCTGCCCTCGTCGTGGACCTCTTCGGCACCGACGCCTTCGACGTTGCCGATGACCTTAACATTCCCTCTTATGTGTACTACCCTTCAACTTCCATGCTCTTGTCCTTCTCCTTCTATTTACCACAATTAGACCAAATGGTTCAAGGTGAATATAGAGATCTAATTGAACCGGTTCAAATTCCGGGATGTGTTCCGGTTCATGGAAAGGACTTGACAGATCCGGTTCAAGACCGGAACGATGAAGCCTACAAGTGGTTACTCCACCATGTAAACCGGTTTAAAAGGGCAGCCGGATTTATAGAGAATAGTTTCCTTGAACTTGAACCGGGTGCTCTTAATGAGCTACAAAAGGCGGAATCAGGTAAGCCTCCGGTTTATCCGGTTGGACCATTGGTGAATGTTGAAAATGGTCGAACCGGTGATAAAGATCACGAGTGTTTGAGGTGGTTGGATGACCAGCCACGTGGCAGTGTTTTATTCGTTTGTTTCGGAAGTGGTGGGACCTTGTCTAGTGCCCAAATTGATGAGCTGGCACTAGGTTTGGAGAAAAGTGGACAAAGATTCTTGTGGGTTGTGAGAAGTCCAAATGACAAGGTTGCAAATGCATCTTATTTCAATGCTCAAAGCCAAGCTGACCCTTTTGACTTCTTGCCCAAAGGATTTGTTGAGAGAACTAAAGGGATGGGCCTAGTAGTATCATCTTGGGCCCCACAGGCCCAAGTCTTGGCCCATGAGTCCATTGGTGGGTTTATAACCCATTGTGGTTGGAACTCTATTTTAGAAAGTGTGGTCAATGGAGTACCCTTGATTGCATGGCCACTTTATGCTGAACAAAAAATGAATGCGGTTTTGGTCACCGAAGATACCAAGGTGGCATTGAGACCAAAAATTGGGGAAAATGGGTTGGTGGAAAAAGAAGAAATTGCTAGCGTTGTGAAGAGTTTAATGGAGGGTGAAGAGGGAAAGAAACTTCGTCATAGAATGAAGGATCTTAAAGAGGCAGCTACTAAAACTCTTGGAGAAAATGGAGCTTCAACAAAGCAAATTGTGGAGTTGGCTAACAAGTGGAAGGGTCAAACAAGTGTATAGGTCAAAATTATTGAAATTGATCCATGGTGGCTTATTAGCTTCTTATTAATTATTTAATTTCTTTTTGTCTTATTTGGTCTTTTTTGCTTTTCTTTTGTAAAATGAATTCTCTAATGGTGTGTATTACTAGGTTAGAGGTAAAAGATTTGAAAAATGATGTGAGCAAGTCTAGTGTGTATTGTATTGATAACTTCAATGCGCATCTTTTTTTGGATCACAATTTCACATCTCTATTAATATGTGCTGATGTATTATTTATATTATTTATATTTATTTTTTGGATTAATTATTTTGATATTATTAAATTAGATCTTAATTTGACGTTATTGGATTTTTCTAATTTAATTTTTTGTTTTTGATGAAGAATGATGGCGGAAAAAAAAGGTTGATAGTGTTGAAAGAGTGTGAAAAAGGAATAGGTGTTTTAGAGATAAAATTGATAGAAGCAGTAATTTGAATTTTTTTTAATAATTTTTAATTGAATTAACAAAAATTTAACGCTAAAATAATTATATTAAAAGGATCTCATCTTTTATAAATATAATATTAATTTTCCAGTTAAATAAAAGTTAATAAAATGTTTCAATCTCAATCTCTACCGGCTTTGCTTATTAGTATATACGTACGAAGATTACATAAACATTTATTTGGGCTTTTCCTTTCAATACATTAGAATTTGATTTTGACCATTCCCTAACATTTATTTAAACAGATAAGTCGACTAATTTATATATATGTTTATTGATGATGAACCAATGTTAGATGACAAGATCATAAGTTTATTTTCATGTTAGTTTTGAGCGAAACATTAAGATTAATTATCCATAAATAATTAATATATATTCACATGTACCTAATAATTACTCTATGTATACCACTGTAATCCCACCAATCAATTTAAATCATATTCAACTAGGAAAATATATCTTGTGTGCACATAAAGCATAAAATGAATAGCTTGAGAATTTTATATAACTGAAGACAACACAAAGTAATAATGGGACATGGACATTTGAATTGAGCTAATTAAATTAACTATACAGTACCAACGCAAGTTGGTACAGATGGATGAGGGTCTGTCTCCTTTAACTATCTCTCTCGGGTTCGATACTCACTGGAGAATGGAAATGGAGTTTGTACCCAAGAGATTAGTCATTGCCGGCTTGATGGATACCCTGGTGCAAACTAAAAAAAAATTAACTATATAATAATTATCTTAGACCTTCTTCCACTTGAGAGCCAACTCTTCAATTTGTTTAGTTGAAGACCCATTTTCCCCAACAACTTCAATAGCTGCCTCTTTAAGTTCTTTCATTCTATAACGAAGTTTCTTCCCTTCTTTTCCTTCTATTAACCTCTTCACAACACTACCAATCTCTTCTCTTTCTACCAAACCATCTTCACAATCTCTGGCCTTAAGCCTACCTTTATATCTCTAGTGATCAAAACCGCATTCATTTTTTGCTCGGCATATAGTGGCCATGCAATTAAGGGCACCCCATTAACCACACTCTCAAGAATAGAATTCCAACCACAATGAGTTAAAAATCCACCAATGGATTCATGGGCCAAGACTTGGGCCTGTGGGCCCAATTTGGCACCACTAATCAGAGTGCTCTTCGTATTGCTGCTAATCCGATTTTTCATGAACGGATCAAACATTTAGAGGTTGATTGTCACTTGGTTCGACAAAAAGTTCAAGTTGGAGTGATGAAACTTCTCCCAATTCTCCCTTCTGGGCAACTAACTGACATCTTTATCAAGTCTTTATCTTCTCAACCCTTCCATCTTAATCTGAATAAGCTTAGTGTTGTTGACATCTTTTATCCTCCAGCTTGCGGCGGCGTATTAAACCACACTTCCACCTTAACCCATGACAACAATAAAGACGTCTCACGGCCCACAAATTCAGCCAATAGAATACACAAATTCAATTATAATTTTAATCTTTATCTTATCTTTATCTTTATCTTTATCTTTATCTTTATCTTTATCTTATCTTTATTTACTTTTATCTTTCATAGACCAATGTTCTATATATACTTAGTTTTACCTTCATAGTTTACAATTTTCAAT
Organism: Arachis hypogaea; assembly: GCF_003086295.3. NCBI lineage: Eukaryota > Viridiplantae > Streptophyta > Magnoliopsida > Fabales > Fabaceae > Arachis > Arachis hypogaea. The sequence continues at coordinate 4,154,207 of NC_092047.1, forward strand.
CAATCAACAATCAATAAAATTTCTTCATCTTTTCTTTTTTTTCATTGTTCTTTCACAATTTTATTATCTTTGCGTACTCTTTATGTACTCTTTCCATTTTATTAGGTTTCCTCCTCTTCGTCTACGAAGAACGCTATTCCCACAGCCCAAAATGTTCGGTTCTGGTTCACCCTCAGCCAAAATAACTAACCTGAACTCTTCTTGTAGCAAATCCTCCCACAGGATTCGATAGTTATGAACTGGTTGATAATAAGGATCAGTATCTTTATTGGTTTGATCATGCTGAATTTCTGAGCTATTTTGTTGCTTTTGTGTTATTAAGAATATTTTATCTCTCATCCAATGCACTATTTTTGTTTTGTCCCTTTTTTTTATTCTTTTTCATTCTTATGTGGTTGGGAAAGAAACAAAAGCTATATTGAAGCTATATTGTTTTAGAGAGATTTTTTTATGATATTTTTTTTATGTTTTGAGAATGATTAAATGTTATATAGATTAGCCATTGTCATTAGATTTATAAAGAACCAAATTTTAGTTGTAATGAATCTATACACTTTAAAATGACTTTAGTATCAATTTTACTTTAAAAAAATATGGTTTAAAAATTGAATTTTAAAAGCTGGTTTTAACAGTGGATTTTTTTGTTAAAAAATTTGATTTGAAAATTGGATTTTAAAAAACTAGTTTTAAAACTGGATTTTTGGTTGAAAAAACTGATTTTAAAAATGAATTTTCAAAAAGTAGTTTTAAAATTGGATTTTTTGTTAAAAAATTTGGTTTTAAAACTGGATTTTATAAAAAAAAATCAAATTTTAGATTTGGATTTAAAAAAATCGAATTTAAAATCGGTTTATAAGTAAAACTAGATTTAAAACTGATTTGTAAGTAAAATCAAATTTAAATTTTAAAATCGGTTTAAAATCGATTTTTATTTTTTTAAAACAATTTTTCTCTTCAATCTAATTTTGGTTTGATTTTATGAACCATAAAACTGATTCTGAAGTGGATCCAATTTGGATTTATAAAAATCCAAACCATACCCACCCCTACTTTTAAGACACTGGAATCTTGGTTTATGTCGGTTGAATGTAGGAGTCTATTCAAAAAATGTCATCAGTGGAGTTTGTGAGGTGAAGAATGCGGAAGAAAGATGATGCGGCATTTTTTTGCACTAACAGCAAAACTAAATTTCATATGCAAGAGTACACTCTTTTAATTTTATCTCTAAAACGTCTATTTCTTTAATTTACAAGAGTACGCTAAGAGTACACTTATTATAGAATAATATCCTAATAAATTATATTAATTTTTTTCTAATCCTCTTTGATATTTTCCTAATTTTGTTCCCTAATTATGATATTCTAATACTCGTACCCATGCAAACCACAGACACCATGCAAATTAGTTACAAGCGATTGAGACAATACCAAGCTCTGCATGCCGCCTTGTTTTGCACCCATGCAAATTAGTTACAACCCAACTGCAGGGAGGGACTCACTTGTTATATTATATTTTTATTAAAATAAAATATAAATAATTTTTTTTGTATTTTATATTAAAAAAATATTTTGTTAAATTTAATAGATAATAATAATTATGTTGTTAAATTTGATTTAGTATAAAAAATAAATAAATAAATTCAAAAAATAGTGATAATTAATTTTATTATATTTAGTTAATTAATTGAGAAATAAATTCAAAATATATGTTAAAATATAAATATATATTGAAAATAAATTAAATCACATATGTATTTATATATAAATATATTGGTGGCTAATTTTTTATAAGAATAACATTTTTGATATGGGACAAAAATTAAATCATTGATTAAACAAAGTCTAAAAATTAGTAAATGTTTTACAATATATATTGTCAAATATCATATTATAATATTATGAAATTCCACCACTAATATAGGCAATGTTATTTCCTTGTACATTTTATTTATGTATTTTTGTCACATGTAAGAATGGTGGCGTAGCTGGAAAAAAAATTCAAGAATAATGAGAGAAATTCCATCATCAAGTGTATATTTCCTAAGGTAAATTATAGACTTATTTTACTAACTATCTATCACTTAGCATTATATATTGGTTTTCCTAAAACATTTTATTTGGAGAGTAAACCATTAAAATGTCTCTAGAATTATTAAATTGCTGACAAGAATAGTTTTCGAATTTACTAATGACAAACTATTCTTAAAATATTTTAAAATATAAAAAAAAATTAAATTTTTTTATAAGTGTTAAATGATTTTTGTATTTAATAAATTGTTTATGTATTTTATCAAAAATATTTTGAGAATATTTAAGTAACTATTTAAAAAAACAAAATAAAAATTTGATTTTTAAAATTTTTTATTTTAAAAATATTTTTTGTCACTATAATAACAAAAATGATCCATTTGAAATAAAATAATCACATTTTAAAAATAAAGATGTATGTTTTTTTAGGTTATAGATTCTTTACTCCTTATTTCATGTGGAAGTATCATTAACCCACCTAAAAATAATTATGAATTGAATCCTATTTTTTTATTTTTGAAAAAAGTAATAATTAGAAATTAATCCCTATGTTTATTAATTTATACATTTTTTCTCTTTTTTATTTTGATCCCAAATTCAAAGTAGTGAGTCATTTGCTCTGATAGGATTTTACCCTTCTTTCAACTACTATTGTCATTGTCTCTTCCTCTCCCTCTGCCATCTCTCTCGTCCGCTCATCTTCGTCGCGCAACTCGCTTCTGCTGCCGCCGCTTCCCCCGCTTCCGCTTCCGCTGCCGCCACGCAACCATAAAAAATAAAAATTATAGATAAAACCATAAAAAAAGTCTAGATTAAATGATTGTCTTTAGACATTGTTCACGCGTAGCTGACCCGATTTTTAGCAAAAGATTTTGTTTTTGCTATTGTACATGTTGATTTTGGACGGTGTGAATATTTGTTACCAAAATGAAGAAATTAGCAACAAAAATGATGGAGCTTAAAGTTTTTTATTATCTAATAAATAATTGATATTAAAGTTTAGCTGCATTTATTTAATATTGTGTCACGTGATATGGAGATATGACTACAATGTAGTTAAATATTTATTTACTTTGTATGATTTTTATAAGAAACAACCTAAGCTTGAGTTATATGTACAGATTGTAATGTTCCACGACACATTTGATATCATACATAAGATAATTTGCAAATAAAATTAATCTTTTGGGTGAACTAAAATTAATGTTGATATAGTGGTATGTGAAAAGAAAATGTGTAGCCTGTGTACATAACTCTTGGATAGTTGAATTTTCTTGTGTCTAAGTGCCATTGAGCTGAATTTTTAGGCGGATCTCTTTATCAGATGTGCAAAGCGATAAAGTAAATTGATCAGTAATGTTGATCAGCTTTCTCCTGGAGTTAATGGTGTAAAGCTATCTTTTCACGATAAGGAAGGTTAGTTCACTCCATTTTTAGTGAGTATTTTATGACCATCATAGTTTAAGGAGTGTGACAAAATAGCATCAGTATTGTAGCTTGAGATTTCTATGATAGCTTTTGATTCTAATCTAGTTCAACTGGTTGTGTTAAGTTGCTTGAATTTCCTCTCCCTCTCCTTCTCTCCACCCCTTTCTCTCATTTTCGTTAAATTTGGCCACTTATGGTTCAAGAGGCACCCACCTTGCCTTATTGTTTTGAGGTGAAGCGTTTTTTATTTTGTTTATTTTTTAAATAAAATTTTAAGAGAGTTTTAAAATAACAGTTGAGTTGTTTCCACGCGAACTCAAGCTTTAGAATCAGCTAATCACTGATGCTTGTATCAGATTAGGCTGCCTGCATTACACCCTTTGAGGTGCAGTCTTTCTCTAGACCTTGTGTAATGTAGAATGTTTTGCAGCGGGGTGCCTTTTTTTTGGAGAAAAGGGGGTATCATTCTCAATGTAACCTTTGCCTATACTGTAATTATTCCTCATTAATGCATTTCTGACCCTTTCTATTTGCTTTATCCAATGGCAGAAAAATATCATCCGACTTTTAAAATTGTTTAGGTGATGCTTTGGGTCAATGGTCCCATCATATAAGTCCATATCAGGACTTTCGAAGTTCCTTGTAACTTTCGCCCTCATTATGTCCTCACTGAAGGGATCTTTCCCTCCTAAGGGAGAGTCTTCTCAGTCGCTGCAGGAGTTTCTGGCTCGGAGGGCGGACTCTAGTCTTGAGAGCTTTTCTTCAAGCTCTTTCCGTCGTTCGACCTCTCTTCTCAAGCTCCTTTCCGCTTCTCGCTGTCGCTCCAATTCTTGCTCCAGCTGTTTGAGCCGTCCTTGGTGGCCATGTAACAATCCCATAAAATCAGTTGCCTGGAGTTGTCCTTCTTTGCCTGATTCGTGATCCTCAGAGGAGTTTCTCTTTGGGTCTTTTACCCCTGAGGTGCCTTCTTGGTGTTGATTAGTCGCTCCTTGGTGAGAGACTATAGCCCTGTCGTTGTTACAAGCGTCTTGATTCTCTTGCTCCGAATCAGATGCTATATTTCCGTCTTCGTTCAAATTGTCTGCCATCATGGGTTGATCTCCAGGTCCCCGACAACGGCGCCAATGTTACGTTGGGTAACCGGAGATTAATGGACTGGTCTTGTAAGGTTGGCCCAAACGTCAAGAAGAGGTGGTCTCCGACTCAATTTGTGTCTGGGAGCCGCTGTCCGACCTGTGTATGTGAAGAAATGGGGGGGTGGTACCTGCAAAGACACTCCGATGCCTAAGTCAGCAAAGGGTTAAGCAGGTTCAGAGAGTATTGGAACTTTGAGATACCTGAGGGGTGTGAGTGTATTTATAGTGGTGAACTAATAACCACCGTTGGAGTAGCTCCACCTTTTAAGGTGGGTAACCGTCCCTTTATCTTAGGAAAATTGGAATATGATTCCTAGAAGTGGGTTGAGAGATTTTAGGGACAGTTACTTATTTAAATAAGTGTTATCTGTTAGTTATCCTTCGAACCCGACTTCTTTGGAGTGAAGTCTTTGTTAAATTCGACCTCTTCTAAGGAGGTCGGTTGATAGCGAAGGCTAATCTTTAAAAACCCGGCCTTAGTGTTGGGTATGAATACACACATATATATATATAAAGTTAAATCATTATTAAACAAATATTATTAAACATTTTAATCGCAATCTGCCGGCTTGGCGACTTGGCGTAGTATACCAAGATTACATAAATTTTTTTCTCAGTTAAATAAAAGTTAATAAAATGTTTCAATCGCAATCTATGGCGGCTTTGCTCAGTATATACGTACGAAGATTACATAAACATTTATTTGGGCTTTTCCTTTCTATATACATTAGGTTTTGATTTTGACCATTGGCGTAATGAAATTGCTATAGTTAAGTTAATAGGTTCTTCCGTCCAAAAAAAAAAAAAAGGTTAATAGGTTATCAACCAACAAAACAAAAGAAAAGGTTATGAACCAATGTTTGTTTGGTACCCCCAGCTCAAGACGTAAAAAACTAATCTAGAACAGATTTAAATTCTATGTAAAAATTTGTTGTTAGTCCCCTAATATTTATTTAAACAGATAAATAAATTAGTGCTCGACTAACTTATATATATTTTTATTGGTGATGAACCAATGTTAGACGATGACAAGATGATAAGTTTATTTTCATGTTAGTTTTGAGCGAAACATTAAGATTAATTATCCATAAATGATTAATATATATTCACATGTACCTAATAATAATTACTCTATATATACCATTGTACCCCACCAATCAATTTTAATCATATTCAACTAAGAAAATATATCTTGTGTGTACATAAAGCATAAAATGAATAGCTTGAGAATTTTATATAACTGAAGACAACACAAAGTAATAATGCGACATGGACATTTGAATTGAGCTAACTAAATTAATTATACAATAATTATCTTAGACCTTCTTCCACTTGAGAGCCAACTCTTCAATTTGTTTAGTTGAAGACCCATTTTCCCCAACAACTTCAATAGCTGCCTCTTTAAGTTCTTTCATTCTATAACGAAGTTTCTTCCCTTCTTCTCCTTCCATTAACCTCTTCACAACACTACCAATCTCTTCTCTTTCAACCAAACCATCTTCACCAATCTCTGGCCTTAACCCTACCTTCATATCTCTAGTGATCAAAACCGCATTCATTTTTTGCTCGGCATATAGTGGCCATGCAATTAAGGGCACCCCATTAACCACACTCTCAAGAATAGAATTCCAACCACAATGAGTTAAAAATCCACCAATGGACTCATGGGCCAAGACTTGGGCCTGTGGGGCCCAATTTGGCACCACTAGTCCCTTCCTTTTAGTTCTTTCTACAAATCCTTTAGGTAGAAAGTTCAAAGGATCATTAAGGATATTATTCACATTGAAAAAAGACCCACTAGAAATCTTGTCATTAGGGTTTTTGATAACCCATAAAAACCTTTGTTCACTCATCTCTAACCCTAGTGCCAGCTCATCAATTTGAGCACTAGACAAGGTTCCACCACTTCCAAAACACACAAATAAAACACTGCCACGTGGCTGTTCATTTAACCACCTTAGACATGCATTATCATTATTATTGTCCCCATGCATCTTGGTTTGATCATTAACCATATTAACTAACGGTCCAACCGGATAAACCGGAGGCCTACCCGGTTTAACCTTTTGCAATTCCTTGATGGTACTCGGTTCAAGGTCAAGAAAACTATTCTCAATGATTCCTTGAGCCAACTTAAACCGCTTAGCATGTTGAATGATAACATTGAGAATTTCATCATCTTTAAGCCCATCAGCTAGGTCTTTTATATGAATTGGGACACAACCCGGGATTTGAACCAGTTCGGTTGAGCCATTAGATTCACATTGAGTTGCTTTCCATTGTGGAAGGTGGAAGAAGAAGGACAAGAACATGGAAGTGGAAGTGAAGAAGATATAAGAGGGTATGTTGAATTCGGATGCTATGTCAAATGCTTCAGTGCCAAAGAGGTCAACGACGAAGGCAGTGACACGGTGGCGGCCGGAGGAGGTGATGGAGTGTAGGGTTTGGCGAATAGAAGGGAGAGAATGATGGATGGTGTGTGAGATGAGAAGCTCAATTTTGGTGGTAGATGGGAGGTCAGAAAGTGGCACCGGCCGGAGAAAGATGTGGTTGATGTGGCGGAGCATGGTGGTTTCCGCCTCTGTAGGAGGACTATTACTGGGGATAATAATAGTTACCCCCAGATCGTAATTTTTAGTGAGTTTTTTGGAGAACTCAATCATTGGAATGAGGTGACCCTTGCCGGGACTTGGCATCATGAATACTAATGGGATAAGACTTTGTTGTTGTTGTTTTCGTTGTTTAACATGGGATTCCATTATAACAAATGATGGTTGATTTTATTTCTATGTAGCAACAATGTTTAAGGTGGAGATGATGGTGTGTGTTGTTTTGATGGGAATTGAGAGGGTTTTATAGACGGTTAATAAGGCTATAATATTATTTATGGGACCGGATGAATAGGTCACGCACGTTCAATTTTAATTATTGCATGAATTTGCATTAGAAAAGTACAAGTCTCACATACATGAACATATTTTATATATCGAGTATCATTTGTATCTTTCGTTACGGGAATGATTTTTCTTCTAAAAGTAATGCTTAAAATATTTACTTAAATAAGTTTTTAATTTTTATAAAATATTTATGTTTTGGTTTTTGTAATTCTTTTTGGTTTTGTTCTAAAAAAAATGACAAGTTTTATTTAGTCACTACCGTTAGTTTATTTTATTAAGTGTTGTCTTAGCAGGTTAATTGATGATGTGACAAGCTGAAATACTAACGTGACAAAAGATGCTGCAAACATTTAAAATGTTATCGCAGCATTTAACGAAACTAACTGTAGGATTAACTAAAACCAAAGAAAATTTACAAGGATCAAACAAAAAAATAGATACTTTTTATTATATGTCTTATATTTCTTAAGAATAAAGTTTCTAGAGAGTTTATAAGTGTGAGATATTTCTCATTCTATGAATTAGTTTTTAGGATTAAGTTTAACCCACTCAATCTCAATTCTAATATTGTATAAGAGTCTATCCAATTTAATATTATTGGATTATCACTATATTAGAAAAATTACTTGTAGCAGTTATTTATTTTGTTTTTAGTGACAATAAAAATAGTCGCTAATATATTTACTGACAATTAGACATTATCCATCTTATACTTTTATTACAACACAGGTGGAGGATTGTGGCGACTATTCAGCGTCGGTTTACGTAACAACCGCCAAATTGAAAGATTGCATCGGTTTGGTCGGCAATTTTATCGAGTGAAGCAAAATCTGGTAAATTAGCAGCGGTTTTGCAGCTAAACGCCACTAAAAGACAATTTTAATTTGGCACCTTCTCATTATTCTCCCTCTACCTATTCGAACCTCTCTCAAACACCCGTCTCTCTCACAAATCCTCTTTCTCCAACAAACCCTTACCAATCCGTCGCCTCTCACTGCGCTGTCATCATCATCACTCAACGTGACATCGTCGTCACCATGGTTATGAAAACTGGACTGGTGGATTGGCTGATCGGACCGATCCAACTGTGAACCAACAACATAGACGGTTTGATTTGCTTTGAAAAACTGCTGCCTTCAAAATCTAACATGAGCCGCTAAATTGGCCGAGAACCGGCTAGTTGGATTGGATAAAAAACTGACCGGTTCATTCAAAACGATGTCGTTTCATTTATATTTTAAAAAAAAAGAAATCATTTCAGTGCAGTAGTGAGCTAAGACCCTTATCCCCCTTTCATCAAAACTCATAACCAAGGTCTGAGAACCCTAGCCTCTCTTCGACGGTCCATCTATCCGTCTAACAACTGCCCGTTCGTCGTACGCAGGGACTTTTCTTCATTCGTCGAGCCACTGCACCTCCATCCCCTTCTCCAATCTTCTTCCTTCAGCAGAACTGCGTGTAGCCCTAACCTCTCACTCCACCTCGCAGCTTCTTCGTGGAGCTTGGCGGCCGTCATCTTTATCCTACATTTTCTCAACTTCTCCTATCTCTGCTCTGCTTCATGCCTCCGTCTCAACCGTCCAGTCGGTCTTCGTTGCTGCTTCCCCCTAGCCGTCGGTGGTGCCTCCTTGTTGTCCCTATTGGTCGTCGTTGCTAGGTTTGTGGTTGTTGATGTCGTTGCATCTGCTTCTGCTTCAGATACTCACTAATTGGGGTTTGAGATTGGAGCTCCTAACTCCTAAGTTCTGAGTTATGCGGGTCAAGTGCCCCCTGATTTGAGTTTCTAGCCACTGTTTCTTCCATAATTTAACTCTATTTCATATATTTTTTCTTAAATTTTATTTCTTTTAGGTTTAGCCTATTGATTTTGGTTGTTTATATTGTTGAATCAAACTTGAATGCATAACTTTTTAGTGCCCCGATTTGATTATTTTATATTGTTATACGATAGAAATAAAAATTTTAAAATAGAACAGCCAAAAGAGTGATTGACATAAACCAGAATTTTGATATAGCAGCGTAATGCTATGAACGATGTGCAGTTGAATTAGTATTGCAAGTTGAAGTTGAATGTTCAAGGGTTGATTTGTTGTATTCTTTTTATGCTATCTACTACATGATGCTTTGATTGTCTTTGAATGTGTTTTATGTTGTCCTAATTTAGATTCTTAAAATGTTTAATTATAAGTACTTATTGCATAGTTGTTGAAGATTTGAATGTACTACTTCTTATAATTTCTACTACTATTTTAGTTTATGATGTATTTTAGAGTTGAAATTATTAATTTTGAAATGAGGAGTGCTAGGGGGCCAACAACTTTTGGTATTTGTAACCATCAAATAACCATCAATGATGATTTTAATGGTGTGAGATTGGTGTGAGATTTCATCCAATGGCTCATTTTTCCTTGCTGGTTACTTGCTGGCCAGAATTTGAAAAAGTTGCTGGCCCCCTAGACTTTTTCTTTTAAAATTGTATTTTAAAGAATCATAACAGGTAAAGTCCAGTCTAGGAGTCGAGTTTAAGTGAGTTCCACGAGTTTACTTACACTCGCAAATTTGACAACCTTGGTAGGAACTTTTCTAAATCTTACCTAATTATAAGAAATTTTATTACTGCTATTGTCGCGTTCATCGTTCTTGTTGGCTTGTTGGAGGATCATTTCTTTTCAGAATCAGCAGGCATAAAATCATCAACTTATTCCTTGTTCTATTACAGTAGAGTATTACTGATGCTCTGTTGCATTATAATTTGTTCATTGTTACTCTGAGGGTTATCTATTAGGAATTAGGATGAACTGTTAGATCTACCTTGATTCAATTGCAACTTAAACTATTTCAAGTCTTGAGTTGAAGTGTTGCATTTAAGAATGGTTTCTATATCCATATACATTAGAACTAAATGGTGGTGTTTGATTTTTTAACAGCTTCATATGGAATTCCACCAATGCCCGCCAAGACACTGTGCAAAAGAACGGAGGCTGGTTTGAATTCATCTCTAAGGTCATGGAGTTTGTTCTCAAGGTAATATAATGATGTCCAATAGTCACTACTCTGTTAGAGAGATAATTAGTAAAATATTTATTTAGTTAAAGTTGATTAAGTGTTTATTAATATGTCTGTGATGTGGAGTTTGAGTATAAAAAATTATAGAAGTGGCATTTATTGGCTTTCGGATTTTAAAAAATGAGGTCTAAGTACCAAAATATTCTATAAGAGAAAGTGCTTATTTAGTTTTAGTGTTTTACTGTAACCTTTTAGATTTGAATTTGATGGGAAATTAAAGATTAGGTTGGACTATTTACCAATTATCATTGATTATTCTATATCCAATTCCAAAGCTTGGACACTCAATGACAATTCTTGAACCTTGATTTCATTCTATTCGAAAAGTGTTGAAAGCTATACTTGAAAGACAAAAGAATAGTTCTACTACTAACTATAATGGTTCATTGTTTACAGATTTCAAAGTGAACGTTTCTTTGGCAAAGCTTGAGTTTGAATCCAAAGCTATTTGAAGGTATATATGTAAAAACTTATACATAATTGTAAGTCAAATTTACAATATGTATAGTGTTCTGTGAATAGATTCTTACTAATGTTTTTTTCTATTTCAGTTACAGAAAAAAAGTTGAATTGTTTACTAGATCGAAAATTTTTCAAATATATGAAGAGATTACAAGCATAAAGGATTTTTCTATAGACAACAAGTTTAATTGTAATAATTATACTTGATTCTTAAAGTTGAACTATACGCTATGATTCCTTATGTTTTAATTAGATTTCTTGTGAGAAGAAAAGAATAGTAGTTGATTTTAATTTTATTTTTTTCCTTTTGTTTTACTATTTTATTTTGCAATTAAGCCTATCTTGAGTGGAAATATACTTTTTGGCTTTGATTCAAGATTTCAAGTTTATGTTGCAGCAGTGAGTGAGTAATGAACCTTTTATTTTATGTCTTTTTTAAATTAATATTTTAAAATGTGGAGTATCAGGTTCTCTACCGTTCAACAATGTTATACGTGGAGAAATGTTTGTTATCTGGCGTGGACTTGTTCTTGCTTGGGAGAAGAGTTGTCGCGATGTGATTTGTGAAATTGATAGCTATGAAGCATTCCTTTTAATTCAAAACCAGACCGGTGTTAATCAAGCTGACACTACACCACATCCGGCAGATAGCAGCGATTGATAAATCCGCTGAAAGATAGTGTGCGGCTAAACCCTTAGCAGCGGTTATTAGTAACCGCTGGAACAACCGCTACTAAATGGTATTTTGCAGCAGAATTATTTTGCAGTGGTTTCATCCGCTACTAAATCGTCAAAATATGATTTAAGGGAGATTGAAGCGGTTGTCAACCGCTGCAAAATGCCATACGTTTACTAATCCTGTTATGAATATAGCAGCGAAATTAAAACCGCTGCCAAATGTCGAGTAACACTTTTTTTAAAAAAAATACCATAATTTATAATAGAAAATGACAACTCTTTTATTTTTTATATGTTCATCCACTCAACTGCATTAATTTATTAAAATAACCAACAACTAATCCAAAAATAACACACGAAACAAAACATAATTAATAAATGCAAAGGTGAATCATTATAACGATAATTTGCATCCATTACTGTAAACTACAAATAAAGTCAACAAAATAAAAAACTACAAATAAATATCTCAAAAGTCATTACGAAAGTAAATAATAAAAGAGTATTCTGATTCCAACACTGATAAGTCAAATCATTAGTGTTCACACATCATCTTGCATGGGATGAGGTTGGTGCACTTCTCAAAGAATCTAAACCCGCAGCTATTTCAGGTGGCAAATTACCTCCTTGTTGCTGGATTACGTATGTCAACAAATCTCCCATTGTCTGTATTTTTGCCTTCCCTTCAGCTGCCTCTGTCTCCATTATCTGTCTCTTTGCCTTTTCCTCTGCTGCCTCTGCCTCCATTCTCTGTCTCTTTGCCTTTTCCTCTGCTGCTGCTGCCTTGAGTTCTGCTGCCTCCGCCTTGAGTTCTGCTGCTTCTGCCTTGAGTTTCACAATCTCCATTTGATACTCCTCAATCTGTACACCGTAGTCCGACTGCTCTGGAATGTTACGAAAACACCGACTCGGACATGTACCAATATCGAGTCCACGAACTCTTCCTGGGTGCTCCTTTCCACGCACTTGTGCAAGGGAATCATTCTGTGAAAATTCCTTGCTAGAGGGGTCTTGGCTCTCAACAAATTCAATTGCTTCCTGCAAACATGTGAGGTCCGGATTTACACTAATCTAAATTCAATGATAGTAATTGCAAAAGGAAATTTGAAAAAGTAATGAACATGATTTACCCCAACCAAACGCGCTTCTTCATTCATATACTTTTCATTCTTTTTTTTATGACTTATGGTCCATCCCTCTCCTCTCCCAATAGGCCTTCCCAGTCGTTGCTCCTATAACAATCATCAACACACATTTGTATTAAACACAACACTGTATTACCAGAAACACGTCAATATTGTTGAACTGAAGTTAAATTAATTACTTCTTCGTGTCTCTTTCTTGCCATCGTTTTAGAACCTCCGGTATGTGTGTATTGTTGCTTTGAACGATTAACGGCATTTTTTCTACACTTCTCCTGCACACAAAATGAAAAAAATAAATGTTATCGGAATAAATTACTACACTGTTAATGATTCTATAAATCAGCCTTGAGCGTACAACTTCAGGAAACAAAAAAATGATAAAGTGATGAACTTTTGGGTAGTAGTTTTTCCACTATCACAATAAATTCAGCATATTTAGTAGTAGTTCATTACCATTTAAAATCGCATACATTGAAATTTTAACTACATATTTGTTACCTTCGTGTCATCATCCATTCGATATTGAAGAAACTTTTTCCAGTGATTTGCCTCTATTCCTACTGGCTTACGCTTGATATTTTCCTCAAAAGTTAGTTCTTCGTCATAAATCTTATGGAACAAATGATTTCTTGAATTCCTCCAGCAGTTTTCTATTCTTTGTAAAATTTCCTGCTTTATCCACCCTCTTTTATCGTCCTCATAGTAGAAGACTCGCTATAAGTAGTTCAAATCAAAAGACAACATATAATAATTAACCACCTCAAAAAGACTTATGTATTATCAAAATACATACTTTATGACATTAACAATTCTCGACAACAAAATTCACAGAAGTCAACTACAAGAAACCCAACATGCACTATCCTTCTCTATTTTACCAGACTAAAACAAATAAAATAGAAAACCAATTGTGTATCCACCTACTAACGGAGAGTTGCTGCATAAAAAAACAGCATCCCCATAGAAAGGAAACAATGAAATAATCTCTCAAGAAAAAATTAAAACCACATAATCATTCAAAATTTCAAAGTTAGAACGGTAACATATTCAACTTGTGCAGATGTGTTCCAATTTTAATTTTGAAAGGCATTTTCATCTAACCAAAAATCATAAATAATAGCTAGTCACTCTCTAATTAATAGCAATAGGAGCAGCTTTAACATTCTCATGAGGTTTATAAGTTTCTTCATTATTGTTGTTATTATTATTACTACAATTATTAGTTACATTGCTATACACGAAGGATCAGATTAATTGGGGATTAAGATGTATAATTATATAGTGCAATTTAAACTATACAGAAAATTCCTTAGAAATTTATCGAATATTCTACAAAAATTTGTATGGTCGATATCATGTGTGTGCGTCTGAACCTTTCCTTCTATTGTTCATTTAATATGTAAAAAAACAGCAATTTACACCGAGCATTGGTAGCGCCTTACTTTATCAAACAAAAGAGTAAACATTACCTTAACCTGGTCATACGCATGCTCCTTGGAAGCCTTGCTCATTGTCTTCCAACTCTTTGCACAAATTGGTAATTGTTGAAAATCAGACCCCAATGTCCCCAAGAACCCACTCAATAAGCCCGCTGCCTGACCAACTTGTTGCAACTCTCTGTTATGGTGTAGAACAATCTTCTTTCCAGGAGGAAGTGCTAATGTCTCCTTAACAGTCAGCTCCATAGAAGAGATCATACCATTTTCTAACAGCAATGAACAAAATACAAATGTTAGTTTACTAAGAGAATATAATGCACGGAGAAGAATCATTACATTTACTAAGAAGCAAGCATCAGAAGAATACCTATGACATCAACAACCCAATAATCAATGTCCTTTTTTTTGCAGTTTACATTGACTTGATGTTCAACTTCATGTGCGGCAAATTAATTCAACGCTTTACAAATAAAGCTGTGGATTTTATGGCAAAGTATGCGGCTAGGAACAGAAGAGAATATGTTGAATGGATAGAGCGATGAGATGTTCTTGCTGCTGTTATCTATAATGACTTGCCTATTTAGTTTTAGGCTTGTTTTGTGGCCTGTTTTGTTTGATTTTTTTTAGTCACCAAAAAATGTTCATTTTCATGTATTTTAGTACTTTAAGTAAGTGCTTTGTTGACTTCACAATCTCTTTAGATGTAGTAGTTTTGTATTGTTAAATATTTTTTGAGTAAATAATTCACAAATAAGTATTTTTTTAGTTAACATTTTAGAAAAGTTTAATATTGTTTATTTCATATTTTTTATGTTAATATCTCAAATTTAGTAAATATGATGTAAAGAAAATAGGTTATAGTAAAGAAAAATGGTATAAACTATTATAGTTGGTCATTTATTTTTTAAAGCTCGTGTATGAAATTGCGGTCATCGCAAATTATTTTTAAAATCCACTTACTTAAATAGCGGCGGTTATACACCGCCGCAAATCATCAACCTGATTAGTGATGGTTATACTAGCGGTTCTTAAAAACTGCCGTAAAATCAAATGCTCGCGCCCTAAACCGCAATAATTACCAAACTGCTGGTTTGCTGTTTTGCGGCGTTAAAAATCGTCGCTATTCGACATGTCCTTTATGGTGTTTGTTGCTAAAAGATTTTAACGGCAATTATAGAATTGTAATAATGACAAATATATAATTTCCATAAAAATATTAATTAATAGAGATATAGTGGTCATTATATTATTGTTGCTAAAAACTTGCCATTAAAAATAATTTTTGTTGTAATATACTTGCAAATATTCACATTCTAAACGATCATTCATGAACGTGAAAAGAGTGTATTACAAGTTTCGTGATATCTATAAAAAATAAAGTCTCTAAGGTGTATTACTCTCCTTAATGATTGTGAGATTATTTTAATTAATACATTGTCAATTTAAAATAATTTTTAGTTTATTATCCAATCACATACCAGAATTAGCTGTATAAGATAATAAATAATTCATCACAATAGCAATTAGCCAAATACTATTACTAATAAAATAGTAAATCATAAATTAGAATATCTCTGTGTCTTACTCGTTACTATATATTGAAATGATTTAACTCATTTATTTTCTCTTCACAGTTGTCTTCATCTTAAAATATACCATAAAATGCAAATTAAAATGAATAAACTTATAGACAAATGATTATACACATATATAATAATTTCCATTCCCATGGCTATAATCGAATCATTCGAAGCTAAAACGTTGGTAATTTTTTTATAAAAATTAAAATCATTGGTACGAAAATAAATAAAAAAACAAATAGAAACGAATCATTCGATATTTCGATGCTCCTAATGTTGTTGGCTTAGCTTGTACATAGCTGTATTGGTCTATTTCACAAACAGACTAGGGATGTCAAAACTTTTTGAGATGCGGGGATCCCTGCAAGAACTGTTTTGAATGGAGATCTGATTGTGGGGAATTTTTTTTGCGGGGATGGGGATGGGAGACAAAATTCTCCCAAAGCAGGCGCGAGGACCCGAGCGGGGATCCTACTCCGTCCCCGCTATTCCCCGAAATGTATGAATTTCCTGAATTATCCTTAATAGTTTATTTCTCATATATGTTTTTTAGTCATTTGTCACACACACACATATATATAGAAACCCAAAACTCCTAATCTTTATTTACATAACTCTTCTTCAATTCAGAGATCCCTAACGTTGTCCATACTTCATCCAACCTCTCTGCAGCCAGCCAACCACCCCCTCGCCACCCTTCTCACCGCATCGTCACACCTCACCGTGCCATCACCCTTACCGCGTCGTAATTTCTATTTGCAATGTTCCTTTTCGTAACTCTGCCGTCGTGTTCATTCTTATTTCTGTTGTCGCGTCTCCCACCTCGTCCACTGCGTTGTCTTTTGCCTCGTCGTTGCGTCCCCCCATTGCGTCATTTCGAAAGAAGTCACCATCGTGTCATTTAGACTTTTTGTATAAAATCTTGCAGTTTTTGTATAAGATAGATACTTGCAACTATATTCATATGGAAACTAATAATTAGTTAGAACTATTATCTAGATGGGGAATGGGTCCCCACGAAAAATGGGGCCCCGTAGAGAATGGGATGGAGAACAATATTTCCCCACAGCGGAAAATAGGAAAGGGAATGAGGAGCAAATCTAAGGGCGAAAATGGAGAGCAGGGAGGCATCTCCCACCCCACCCTGCTCCGTTGACATTCCTAAAATAGACTAAATAGTTATAATGGTGGCTGCTTTTGTTTTGTTGTCTTTCACGTGGTTGTGGTCAACTATATACTTGTATTTTTAATTAATTAAGAGTAGTAACAATAACCAATAATGACACATTTTTTTTAATATCGAACATTCACTAGTGTGTATGCTTCAATTCATGCAATAATCTTAAGTTTTACTGCTACATTAATTTTTGTGTATTCGGGTTCTAAATATCTAGCATTTGATCCATAATATTAATATCTAATATATGGTTTACATTTTATTTTAGGGTACCTCCAATTTGTTAGGTCAAAGATTAATTTGTTGTAAATTAAAATTCTGTTTAACAATTTATCGTTGGTTAATGAATTGTTGTATGTACAAAACGTGATTCGAATCTCGACACTTATTTAAACAGACTAATGAATAAGGTGAAAACTTACCTGCAGTTGATTTCACATGAAGTTATTTTTGGATGAATGACACGTGTTACCATTTAATTTTTAAAAAAAATTGATTTATTTTATACAAATGATTTAATTAAAAAACCAATTGATATAACTATGATGTTAGATTTTTTACCGTATTTTATTTTAAAAACAAATTGTCTAATTTAAATTGAGAAATTGTTTACTATAATAAATAATTAACTACAATTTCTCAATTTAAATTAGTCAATTTATAATCCAAAATGAGTGTATGACACTATGACAGTGTATAATTAAACAATTTCGTTAGGTTAATAACAAAAATTGTAAATAATATAAATCATAGATTATATTTTAGTTCTACTAAATATAAATAAATCTAATTAATTTTAAATTTAAAATTTAAAATTAAAATAAACTTTTTTTAATTTATTATTTAAAAAATTATTGTTCCCTATACTTTCTCATAATCAAATTACAATCACATTAATTAATTGATGATGGGATCTCGATTTCAATATTCGTGAGTTGGGTTGCAATAAAGTATAATTACTTCACTTGAATATTATTTAGCAGTTAGCATGAGGATACCTTGATCATATAATATAGAGTATATTAGTGTGTACACTGCTGCACGACATATATCATTATGTAGAGAAATTAATAATAAATATGTTATAATTTAAAATATGAAACACTTGTGATATTTTCCCCCTTTTTATGGATCGGGCGATACACCTTCTGGAGACTTTAGCTTCTAAAAATTACATACGTGCATTAAATAATTGTTTTAATTAAAACTTCAAACATTTTTGTATCAGTTATTTAATTCTAAATTTGATCTAGAGTGATCAATGCAAATAGGGCTGGAAGTGAGTCAAGCCAACTCATGAGCTAGTTCGAGCTCGACTCGTTAATAGCTCGATAAGCTAAGTTCGTGAGCTAGTGAGCCAAACTTGAGCTTAAAATTGAGCTCATAAATTAAATGAGTCAAGTTTAAGTTTGGAAAAGCTCAGCTCATTAGCTCACGACTCGATTATATATATATATATAATCTGAATTATTTAAAATTTGTTATTTATTTTTTACATATAATTTTGATGTAGGACATAAATAAAAAATTTATAATTTATTGATAGATAATAATATAGAAAATTGATCTTTTTAAATATTTTTTAAAATATATAAGTTATCATTTATTGATATAGAATTATAGATTATGTATTTATGTTTCTATTATTTGAGCTAGCTCGTGAGCTCCAGCTAGTTCGTGAGCTCGAGCCAGCTCGTGAGCTTTCGGTGAGTCGAGTTTGAGTTTAAGAAATAGGCTCGATTGTTAATAAGTCGAGCCGTGAGCCAAGCTCAATTTTTGCGAGGCAAGCTTGAGCTTGGTCTAGCTTGACTCAGTTTAACTCACTTCCAGTCCTAAATGCAAATAGCGTATAAACTTAATTTGTTTCAATTAATTAGCGTCTCTACCATAAATCGGGCACTAAATAATCTTAAAAATATATAAGGTTGGGCACTATTCACGTTGTACTGAGTTAATTTATTTCATGCAACTTATAGCTCAATAATTCTCCCAACTATTTTAAAACTTAATATTACATATTTTAAAGTTTCTATACTAAATTAGAAATGAGTTGTCCTATATTAGATATTCTGCTCAATATCCTATTTTGACACGATTTTTTAAAATATTGATTATCTAACATTTTTCTAGCAAAAAGCAAAATATTAAAAAAAAATTAAAACCTAACTCTCATTATTAATTAATTTATTAATATTATTATTCAATAAAAATATAAAATATTAATTAAATGTAATAAATATTTACATTAAAAGTATCATAATAATATGTTAATATTATCATAACAAATTTTAAATTATAAAATATTTAAATTTCATATTATTTGATCTACTTATATATCATACATAAAGTTCTTATATCTATTACTTTATTTTATAATTTGTAGTTCGCTTATGAAAAATATTTACACTAATAAATAGAGAAGATTCTATCTACTTAAAAATAATTGTATTAGATGATTAGATAAAAA
Organism: Arachis hypogaea; assembly: GCF_003086295.3. Classification (NCBI taxonomy): domain Eukaryota; kingdom Viridiplantae; phylum Streptophyta; class Magnoliopsida; order Fabales; family Fabaceae; genus Arachis; species Arachis hypogaea. The sequence goes on from NC_092047.1 coordinate 4,173,709, forward strand.
AATATTTATTTTGTTTCTAAAACAAATTTATAAAAAAATATTCTTATTACTCCTACTATTTATATATTTTTTATTATTATTTTATAATATTTTACATATAATTATATTTTAAAATCCTTATAATTATACTTATTTTAATAGGCTATTCAAATCAAAGAATCAATTTTGATTATTTTTTAATATTATTTTGATTTTATATCACTTAAGATATTGTCTTATAGAGTAAATTTAAAAATATTAACATTATATATTTTTACTTTATGCTATTTAATTAAATTATTCTTACTAAACATAACTTATTCAAAATATATATACACTAAAAAAATTATTCTTATTATTATAAACGTCATTGAAAAACTGTATGTACTAAGAAAAGAAGAACAAGCAAATGTTAAGGAAAAATCCACAAAAAATAGATAAAATGAAGTTTTTGTGCTACAACATACAAAATTATTATAAATTCAAATTATAAAAAATTTCATCAAATTATACTTATCATAAAAAATCTATCAAATTATAAATTACTAACTCAATAATTATTATAAATTCAAAATTAAATTAAAAATTTCATATCAAAGTACTACAACAATTTTTGTGCTATTTAATAGAAAAAAAATTATTAAACACAATTGGCTTAAATCTAATTATACTCCAAGACAATCATAACACTAAAATACCATTCGAATTAAAAATTGTATACAACCTAACACTAATATTTAAAATTAAAGTAAATGATTTTAACTCTAGAAAAAGTTCTCAACAATTATGTAACACCCTCACTATCAGAAATCACGCTTCCGGCTGCGCTACTCTGATAGCAAGGAGTATTACGACTACTTTACATACTAAATACTAAAATAGGAGCCTGTGACTCGACACTGTATCGCTGATTTCCTTAAAAACCGGAAATAAACACTTTATCTTAATAAAAATACAAACAGGCATAGATTCATATACAAGACTCCTTACATAATAACCCATAATATAATATACATATAGAACATACAATTCCTATCCCTCTTACAAATTTGTTATAACAAAGACGAGGGAATAAAATAATCTAATTAATACAACAACATATCAACCAAACGCAGTATAACTCTTCTTAACGCTTCTTCATCCGGTTCCTGAAAAGGTAAAGCTGTAGGGGGGTGAGAACCTAACCACACGGTCTCACCACGGAGTTTCAAAGTTGTCATAAGAAGATATTCAATAAGAAAACTGTTTTCAGATTCTGTAATTATCATTGTCTTATAAATACTTCTAAAATTCAATAGCTAATCGTTTAAAACCTTTTCAAAGAGGCAGTGTTTAACATTTTCAGAAATTCAAAGTCTTTCCTTTCTCATAAGCAAATCTCAATCAGAAACCAACCACACAATCAAACAACAAAGTCATTAATTCAGCACCAAGGTTCATTCTTAAATGTAGCACACCAGGACAAACACAGGCAAGACAAACAAGGAAAGCACAAGTAGGTAGCAGTTACAGCAAATTGTTCAAGTAGCAGTTAAGAACAGTTTAGCAATTAGGCAAACCAAAACAAGTTCAAACCCAAGCAAAGCATACAAATGCATATGATGCATGCCTGTCCTATGGCTGATGAGGCTCATCTGTCGGTTATCCAGCCAACCCGACAAGTCTGAATTGTCCTTAGACTGTCCCCCGACGTGCATCCCCAAGAGTCTATGCATAGCTTTTTCTCAAATAATAAATATTACTCAATGGGGGTAACATTCCCGGGAATTTATATAGTGCCCGGTCACACTTACGTCGTAGGGTCAACAGAGTATCGAGTTTTCAACCTGGTACACGTGGTGGCAAGCCACGGCACTTAATCCAGGGAACCTCGTATCTCAGATATTTCAAATTCATAAGCCATATAAATAATTCATTCATCATTCATCAATATCTAAGCCATTCTCAATATTATCATCATTCGTCAATCCATATCCATTTCCAAATTCATTCAAAAATCATATTTCAAATCAATCCTCATCATCCTTCTTTGATAAATGAAGTATTCTTAAATCATTATTTAATGCTTAAAATTAAACCTTTTAAAATAACTACTTCAAATGAAACTTCTAATTTTATAAAATTTCGACAGCATCTCCTCTAAAACTCGGATTCTGCCACCCTTTTCGGGTCCCATCCAAACATTTCTCAAACCTTTCCAAAACCTCAATCATTTTCCAAGATTCGGCTAGTTCCAACATCAAATAATTTTCAAAGCGAATCAGTGCCCATAATAAATCTCTTTTTAAAATCAGACCAGCTCAAATACTAAATCATTTATAAAGTCACTAACTCAAAATTAAACCATTTCCAAAGCCAATTCTTTTACATCATCAAAAATAGCTTCAAAACCAAGAAAAGCCATTTCTCATAATAATCAACTAAATAACCTTTCAAACTAATTTCTTTTCAGCAATCACAAACTACTCAAGCAGTCAAGCAATCAGTCATTCAGTCCAGCAAACAACCACATTCAGAAGGCAATTATAATCACAGGCATATGTTCTCTCACATTAATATCTATTTATCACAACTCTGTAATATAAATTAGATTTTAAGAAAAACCCCTACCTCGACTCGTCGAAACCATAACTTAAAATGCGTCAACGAAACCATTTCTCTTAACCCGAAACCAACAGCAACCGCAAACTCAGTCCCTGATCACTTTTGCAGCACTCACAGCAACTTAAAAGCAACATGCAATGCTCAAAACACAACCCTACGTTACCAGAATCTCAGAGTTTATAACCAAACATAACAGAATATTAACACGGCTTTCCGAAACGTAAATACTTACCAAACTAAGAAAATGAAACAGCGGTGGTCGCTGAATTGGTTTAGCGGCAGCTCCGGCAGCCACCTCGAACGGCAGCGGCGACCAGAACTCCGGCATCGGCAACTGAAACAAACATACAGCGATGATTAAGCTCCCGGAAATTCAAAGAAAGCAAAAACCAACTTAAAACCTTACCGGCAGCAGATCTCAGTGGCGGCAGAGGTGTTCTCCGGCGGCAGAGGCGGCGGTAACCCCGACGGCGGTGCTGACAGCAACGGCTCCCTCCGGTGACTACCCAACCACGGCGACGGCAAGGAAGCCATGGCAGCGGCGGCAACAAGCTCCTCTCCCGCGGGCTCCTCCTCTCTCCTGACGCTTTCCCTCTCTCACGGGTCTTCCTCTTCTCTTCCTCGGCGGCGCGATGACAGATCCGACGGCGGTGACACGGTTGGACATGTTCGGCGGTGAAGCGGCTTAACGGCGTGGTCTTCCTCCAAGGTTCGGTGAGGACGCGACGGTGGCGGTGGCGGCGAGACCCAACAACGCCGGTGCGCCTTCTTCCCCTCTTCTCCTCTCGGCTCTCTCCTCCGCGTCGGTGCTAACGAGCGATGGCGGCGAGCAGCCCGGGCCACCAGTGCTAGCCGTCCCCCTCTTCTCTCTTCTCTAACTGTGTTTCGTTTCTCCCTCTCTCCCTCAACGTTTCTTTCTTTCTTTCTTTTTCCCATTTTCCCTTTCTATTTTCCTTTCTTTCTCTCTTTTGTATTGTTCCTTGTTCCCTGAAGTAGTTTAGGTATTAGGTTTGGGGGAAGGGAATGACGGTGGGTTAGAAAGTTAGGATTAGGAAAGTTTAGGTAATTTTAATAAAATTAGGGGTATAGAGTATTAGTTTAAAACCTAATTTAATCTATTAAAATTATTTTGAAAATGTTATTTGATTATTAATTTACTAATTAACATTTAATCAAATATTTTAATTTAAAATTAAAGACAATATAATTAATTTTCTTTGTTTATAAAATTAAAGTATTAAATTTTAGAATCTCAATTACTTAACTAAATCGTATGAAATTCTTATTTTTTTGTAACTGTTAAGCTGTATAATTTAAATATAGAAAAGTATTCAATAACTATAAAATTGAGTAAAATTTCTAATTTGATTGTCAAAACTTGATTTAATTACTTCTAGTAAAATAATTTCTAAAATAAAGTCTTTAATTTATAAATGAATTGAAATTAACTCATAATAATATTTTTTTGAAAATTATGGGTCTTACAAATTATGTTTTAATTATTCTAAATGTCTCACATTAAGTATATTCTATTTTTAATTGGTTGTCATAATTTAATTGGGTGTCATTATTGATCATCAATAAGATTGACATTATATATATATAATGGGATAAAAAAAAACAATAATTATTAGTAGAGTAAAGTTCATATGTTATGTATTACTACTTTGAAAAGTTCGTATACCTTTCTGATTGAGAAGGTTTAGAATCCCATTTTATATAGTATATACTTTGATGAAAAAATCATCCAAGTTATTTATTTTGCGTGCTTTATGATATATTCTGTTAAGAACCGTTTTGTATGATTTCAAAAGGAAAGCATAATATAATTGCTCTTCTTTTAATTTATGTTATCCTGCAAAGAACAAAGTCCCTTCTCTCATTCTCAGCACCTCATCTATCCCATTCTCAAATTAAACTCTTACTCTTAATTAATTCCATTCAGCAACTTATCATACATTATTTTCGCCTCAATTTATACGTGACACACAAATTTGACTCTTCTGTAAGTGATTTTTTTTCTCTACAATGTGCAATTATTATTATTATTATTATTATTTGTACCAGTGATGACGACCATCCTAAAAACATTTGTTAAGGTTATTAAAGTAGTAAATTTCATGGATAAATAATTTTTAAATTAAAATTCAATGCATTAAACACAAAAAACTAGTTATTTTTTAATGGATTATCAATAAATACTTGAAGTGAATTAGCTAACACCCCTTTCAATTTCATGTTAAATCTTTTATATATATATATGAAATGTACAAATACACACACATCTTAATAACACTTGGTCTATTTTGAGCATATGTTCTACCTCTATTAGCAATGTTGAAATAATCATGATTTGGTTCCTTCTTCTATTGTGGCAATTAGATTTGAGTCCTAAGATTCTTGAAGGTTCACTTGGATTATCAGGTTTAATTTGGAGATTATATTATAACTTACCAGGTTTGTATCTCGTCCTTCATTCTTTGTTAGTATATTATTTCACATTAGAACGATGGTTTATAATGAGAATAAAATAAATGATAAAATTTTGACTATTACTATATTAAGTCATAAAGTTTCTTAATATATAGTTTTTAACCTTCGCCATTTGTATAATTATATTATATAAATTTGTCTTTCCTAAGTTCATATCAAAGTTGTCAAACTCACAAATCTAACAAAATTCATAGAATTCACCTAATTTCAACTAGTAAACTCGCATTAATTTAACTGTCATGAATTTTTAACATATATATAAAAGATATATATATATATTTACTTAAATAATCTAGACATAATAAACTAAAATAGTAAAGTAATAATAGGTATTGTACAATCAAATCCTCTACAATTATATAATAAATACTTATAATTAAGCCCTCTAAGAGTCTAAATCCCAACATTAAGACAACATAAAAGAAACACACACAGAGATAATCAAAGCTAGCAGACAAAATAAAAGAAATACAACAAATCAGTGATTAAAAGTTCTATTAGACTAAACTCAAATCTTCTAACACAATCTTCATGGTGGTATCATAAATTGAGGAACTTATCCCATAACCAACATTCTCAAGCACTCTGCCTGAGCTAAACAAATTCAAAATCGCTCAACAACCACTCTTAAAGTATTTAACTTAAAAAAAACATTTGATAATTAAACATTTAAGTTCAACAGTCTGTTGACAATTAAATTTAATCAAGTTACTAACAATCATGAACCATCATTTAAACAAACTATTAACATATAATGTTCTATCTAGTCGTGATTTATCTAGTCGTGATTGTCACACTTTATTTTGTAAATCCGTTTGTTACTAATTGTTTTCCTTCTGTTTGGGAATGGGACAAGCTCTCATATCTTGTGTAACACTTTTACTATCAGAATATTACGCTTTCGGGTGCGCCACTCTGATAGCGGAGGTATTACGATAACTTTCATATATTAAATAATAAAGTATGAACCTTTACATGTAAATCTATTGATGGTTTTATTAAAAATTTAAAAATTTTTCAACAAGAACAAATATCGCCTATTAACATATTTAATATTAATAATACATTATAGTATTATATACAAAAACAATTACAAAACCTACCCCTCTGAATAAAACTCTAACTAATAAGACGAAGGGAAAATAAATTCTAACGACTCAACTCGTAAACATAATTTTCTATGCTCCTATAGCTCCGCACTAAACCTTCGCACCTGTGGCTGAAAGGGGGTAGAAATAGGGGATAAGAACTGCGGAGTTCTTAGTAGGGTCGGAGTGTATAGTTATGTTCATTTACTACCAAGTTTTTGTTTATTTGTGGCAGTTTTCTTTCTTATTTGTGGACGTTTATAACCCCCACCAAATGATTTATGGGGGGGGGGGTTTTAAAACTCCCAAAATTTGAGGTGCCACAACATCTTTTGTGGGAGTTTTTAAAAACCTCCACAATTTATTCAGTGGGGAGTTTTGTGTGTGTTTAGTGAGAGTTTTTTATCGGACTTTTGTGACTGTTTTAAGTCACATTTGTGGCAGTTTAAAACCTCCACAAATTGAGAGAACAAGATGGGGTATCGGTACGAAAGTTGCAACAGAACTGAGGAGGCGAGAATTTATTGTTAACAAAGAAGAAATATCAGCAAATTAATTGGGAAAAAGAAGAAAAAGAAGTACCAGTGGCAGTTCAAAGGAGAAATTAGAGTGAGAGAAAGCGGCATTAAAGAAGGAGCTCGGGAATGAACAGATCTGAAAATGCGTTATACCACGACAACTACGGTGGCATCGACGGCAGAAACTGTGGCGACAACTGTGGTGGAAACTGTGGTGGCAGCAGTGGCAGCAACGATAGTATAGAGAGAACAGATCTGAAAACGCATTGATAGAAGAGGTGGCTCAATCCAAAAGCTCTCTACTGCAACGGACACGACAGCGGGAACGACAGCGAAAATGGCGGTAGAAAACCTAGGGTTCCTTAGCCACTCTCTTAGCTAACTCAGCGCCTTTTATTTCGGGAATAAGGAAAAATGAGATTTATTTCCAAAATTTTGAATTTTAATTAATTATGTGTGGGATTTTTTAAATTGCTATAAATAAGATATATTGTGGAGGTTTTTAAAAATCTTTACCAAAATACTCCCTCAAATAAATATTAGTCTTGTAGTGATTTTATTATTTGCTACATAGAAATTTCACAATAGAATACTTACAATCTTTAACAGATGGCCAATAGCAACAAACCTCATAATACGAACAACTTTAACAAACTAGAAATATAGAAAAAATCATAAGTCAAGAAGCACACATACACAATCTCAGAAAACACATATCATAGAGAAGTATGCACAAACAAATATGATGAATGTCTATCCCTATGGCTAATGAACTCATTTGTCGGTTATATAGCTAAACCCGACATGTCCGGTAGCTAATTTGGATACTGTCTCTCTGTTGCGCATTAATACCATTAGAGGGAATACGTGCCCTGTCACCATTAGAGAGATTATGTGCCTGTCACAATTAGAGGGATTAGGTGCCCTATCGCCATTAGAGGGAATAGGTGTCCTGTCATCCTTACAACTAGAGAGAAAACACATACATAATTGTCATCAATCAATCTCAACCATGTCTCATTTATCATATTCATTCTTCTTTCTCATTTATTTCCCAGAGCAAGTGGACAACGCCACTGCATCTTACCCGGTAATTCAAATCTTAAATCTCCTCTTTGTGACATTCTCCAAAAACTTTCAAAACAATTTCACTTAAAATCAATTCTTCTTTCAAAATACAAAAGAATAATCATATATTAGTTAAATCCCTCGACAAGGCCTCTAGACTTTTAGGGGAGCGACAACCAATCTCATTTCAAAACCAAATTATTTAAACTCAAACATAATTCATTCTTTTCTTAAATAAATCAAAATCAAATAAAACAATTCTTCAATCCAAATTAACCAAAATAAAACTTCTCAAAATTCTTCTAAAAATTTCGGTAGCACCTACCTCCCCTAAAACTCGAACCTTGCCACCCTTCTCGGGTCCCATCCAAACCATTTCCAACAGCAAAATCATTTACAAAATCGAACCAATCCAAATATTAAATCTCTTTCAAAATCAAACCAACTCAAAATTCAATTGCTTCCAAAATCAAATCATTTTTTTTAATAATTCAAAATAAGCTAATATAATTCTTAAAGCTTTCGAATATTCATTTTGACCCCCAAATTTTTTAGAAATTACACTTTAATCACTAAACTTCTAAAAATTCTATTTTAACTCACAAACTTTCTTTTATTTAACTTTCAGCTCCAAAACTTTTTCTTAATCATATTTTGGCCACGAAATAGTCAAAACATGAGGGTTTTGTGTTTTTCAAAGAACCAAATCAAACTCATCAAAAGTTCATCAAAATTACTTGATTTTTAACTAGTTTTTCAACGTTTTCGGTAACCGATTTTTCATAACTTTTAATTTAATCTTGTGGCCATCAAACCTCATCAAATTTATCTCAAAATACCAAATCACAATAGCTCCACAATCATCAAAACACCCCAGCTGGCTGTTCATACATAACCGAACCAAAATCTCAAGTAAACAACAATAATTCAACAAACATTTAACATAAACTTAATCAAACTCAAACAATAATCAATCAAACCAACATTCACTTATCAAATTCATATTTAATTATTATAAAATTACTAAATCCTACCTTCATATGAAATCAATATAACAAAAATTTCGGAGAAGCTTTTTGATTGAGCTGCTGAAGAAGAAAATGTCAGAAATCGTCTGTGCCTCCTAGAACTCTAATTGGCTGAACTCAAGGGGAAGGGGAGCTATGTCACCGTCAACTTCTACCGAATAAAAGTGACGCCAACGTGTAGAGGAGGAGGATACAAACACTTTTATTTGATTAGATTTTTTATTGTAGTTACGAATTTCAAGAAATCAAAGCCGAAAAAATTTTGTTTCCATGAAGTTCTCTCTCTATTTTCTTTCTTTTCTTTCTCCAGATGCTTTTCGATGAATGAAGATGGAATGAGGATGATAATTAGTGGTTTGATGGCTATGTGTCATAGTATTAAATGGAAAGGGTTGGGTGTCACGAAACCAAGCTACTAAGTCAGTGAATCAAATTATGAATATCATAAACGAATATTTATGAAAGCTGGATATATTAAAATCCAAGTAATAATATATATGAGTTGCTAATATAAATGACATTAGTAACAAAAGGATGAAAGATATATGGTGAAGTATTAGTAAATCTAAGTTCACCGAAAAGTATCGATATTTACTCATATCGACAGATATCGAACTCGATAATAATATTATTAACTAAACTCTATTTTTAAATTAAAAATATCAATTTCTCAAATTAACATATACATATAATTTTCATTATTAATAAATTACTAGAATTATAGTTTTAATTATGTAAAATATTTCATCAAACAAAAATATATATAAAAATATGAATTTGGTTGAATTCAAATAATTATAAAATTAATTTAATTACTTATAGTAAAATAATTTCTAAAATAAAGAACTCCAATTTATAAAATAAATTATAACTTATTTATATTTATATTTTCAAAAATGTGGGTTATTACATCTTATGTTCATCTTCAATAAAAAAACAATATGCATCATGACAAGTCATGACATAGTCGACATGCCATGATGGTTTTCTCAATTCACGTGTTGTTCTGCGAGCTTCAACTTGTTCTTGTTCAAATTTCTCAGGTTTTGCTTCAGAAGAGTCATTTTCTCTAGACTTATCATTCATGTATATTGTAGTAGTTTCTTCAGTGCTACTGTTGTTTTCTTGCTCCTTTTGCAACTCGTTTTCAGCAAATATAACATCTCTATTAACAATAACTTTGTGGACAGTGGGATCCCACAAACGATACCCCTTTACATTGTCAACATAACCCAAGAAGATATACTTTCTTGATTTAGGATTAAGCTTTGTTCTTTCTTGGATATTAAACATCATATAAATAGGATATCCAAACATATAGAGAGAGGAATAATCAGGTGTCTTACCCTACCACATCTCCATTGGAGTTTTCAACCCAATTGCTGTTGATGGCGATCTGTTAATCACGTAGTAGGCTATTTTGAATGCTTCTGCCCAGAAAGACTTAGCTAATCCTGTAGTCCGCAACATAGCTCGACTTCTTTCTAGAAGAGTTCTGTTCATCTGCTCCATAACACCATTTTGACGAGGTGTATATGCAATTGCGAATTGCCTCTGAATACCCTCATATTTGCAAAATGCAATGAAATCACCATCAGTGTATTCTCCTCTATTGTCTGTCCTCAAGAACTTTATTTTCTTTCCAATTTCGAGCTCTATTTGTGCTTTAAACTTCTTGAGTACTAGTGATAATTCTGGTGATAATTCTGGTGATTCCCACACATCAGAATGAATCAAGTCTAGTATGTGCTTGCTTCTAGCGGTTGATCTTTCAAACTTCAATTTATATTGTTTGCTTATCACACAGTGCTCACAGAAAGGTAAATTCACCGTTTTAAGCCCTGGAAGGAGATTATGCTCTGCAAGAACCTGTAGACCACGTTCTGACATATGGCCTATTTTGTGATACCACAACATCGTTGTGTCTTCTTGGTTTGCAGATGCAACTGATGCTTCTTCATCGTGAATTGTATCTCCAAAAAGTAAGTAGAGATTGGTTGTTATCCGTTTTGCTTTCATGATTACACGAGCACCATTAGTCACATTCAACGATCCACTTTCAATATTAATCTTGTACCCTTAAGAATCCAACAGTCCAATGGATAACAATTTTTTTCTCAGGCCATTCACATGTCTTACACTTTGAACTGTATGGATGGAATCATCAAACATCTTAATTTTGATGATACCGATTCCCACAATTTCTAAAGCATGATCATCTCCCATGAGTACAGATTCTTTTGAAATAGGTTCATAAGTGCTAAACCACTCATGATGTGGAGTCATGTGATATGTTGTTGCACAATCCAATAGCCAAACATCAGCTAGTGGTTTATTGTCTTCATGACCAATAGCAGCTTCGATGCACAAGACATCTCCATCATCAGAGGTGTTTGCAACACAACTATGTGAGGTAGTTGCATTAGTAGTTTTCTCTGTGCTCTTCTTGTTGAACCAACAATCTTTCTTCAAGTGCCCTTTCTTGCCACAATTGTAACAAGTAAAGTTCTTCTTTCAAGACCTTGATCTATCACGACTTTGACTTCTACTAGAGCCACTCTCTGTTGATCTGTCTCTCATCACCGACAAAACTTCTGCTTGCTTAGAACTTTCCGTTCGATCATCTTTATTTTGCACCTGCTTTCTTCTTTAAGAATAGCGGCAGCAACATCATCAAATCGAAGTTGATCAGCAATATTGTTATTTGTGATGATGATAAGTTGATCATACGAGTCTGGTAAATTTTGTAGAAGAAGTTCAGCACGTTCATTTTTTATAATTTGACACTCCATGACTATCAGTTGTGAAAATACAGTATTAAGATTATTGATGTGATCTGTCTTCGATGTAGATTCACTCATACGAAGAGTATAAAGTCTCATTTTCATGAATATCCTATTATGAAGTAACTTTGCCTCGTACAACTTAGTGGGTGTTTCCTAAATCTCCTTTGCTATTTGTTTCTCTAAGATTCTTGATAATATAGAATCTGCTATAGCCAAGTATAAATTGGCAATGGCGTTCCCTCCATCTCTTTCCACTTGTCATCAGGAGTGCCGGTAGGCTTGCCATCTATAATTCTCCTTTCTCAAAATTGCCTTGATCTTCATTTTCCAAAGAAAAAAGTTATTCCCATTGAATTTCTCGATCTTAAATTTTGTCACTATGGTTCTGACACCAACTTGCCCTTTTACAGCGGAAGACTAAGAACCTAAATCTTTGATACCACTGTGAGGTACCAGAGTTAATAGGGACAAAATAACATAACTATAATTTGTGGATGAGAAATAGATGGAACTGAACAAGAATATAGATAATAGTGAAAATAATATGACAAAGTGGTAAAATTACAATCTCTCACAATACATAGAGAAGTCTATAATACTCTCTTACGCATTATAGAAATTCATACAAAGGGATTACACACACGAGAGACCTTACTACTTTTCTCTCTAAGTTTCACTCACTAATTCTATACAAAAACATGGCATATATTAGCAAATGCCTTAACCCCCTATATATAGAATTTTGTGGAGGTGCATTTGGTATACAAGTTGATCAAGTTGTGCACAAATTGTACAAGTGTGTGTACTAGAATCTTCTTTCATGTTCATCTTTATCAAATTGTATGACAAGTTGATAAATATTAACTTATGTAATAACTCATTCTTTGACTAAGTCAAAGATTACAACTAAACTAACTTATCTTCAAGTTGCAAATTTTGACTAGAACTTTGACTATACAAGTTGGACAACTTACAAATAGTTTCATGAGTCTTCTAACTTGATAAGAACCATTTGCATTATACTTGATTCAAGACTAAGCTTAAGTTCTATAATATTCTTTAATTTTCTTAAAATTTCATCATGCTCTACTTGTATCATTTGTAACTTGTAACCATTTTTATTGACTTCAAACTAAAAGAAGAATTTTGCTTTTTCTTTTCACATATGTTACTAATTTGTTGAAAGACTATGGCCTTGGTGATGCCAAACCTGCAAGTACACCTATGGAATACACATCCAAACTATCCAAGATAGTGGCTCCTCCATACATTAATGTCTTAGGTTATGGTCTATTAGTGGATAGATTAATATATTTGACAACAATACAACCTGATATTTGCTATGCTATTGGCAAATTAACTCAATGCCTTGATTCTCCCACCACTGTAGACTACCAAACAGCAATTTAAGTTCTCACGTACCTTAAAAACACCCCTGCTACTGGAGTTCTATTCCATGTCTCACCTGATCTTAGTTTGAAAGGCTTTACTAACATTGATTAGGCCTCATATCCAGACATTGATGCTGATTGTCATGTGGTTTGCGAGAGAGCTGCATCCGGTTTGGTCAAATTACTTCCAATTTCGAGCAAGAATCAGACAACAGATATGCTCGTCAAGTAGTGTGACCAAATTGACTATACCAAATCGATTTTAATAGCTCAAAGAATAAACCACTTATATTTTATTACGAGATTTTTTATGTTATAGTATACAACGTTGTTTTTTCATTAAGTAGGAAATTAACTACTTTACTAGTAATGTTTACATTGTGCAATTGTATTTTTTTCCCTTTGTGTGGTTAACCTTTCTTTTCCATCTTATACTTTTTTGCTAGGTTGTTTTCACTAATTCTCCAATGGCTGATGTTGTTTCTGGTGTGGCATCAACACTCTTAGGCAATCTAGCAACAAAATCTTTTCAAGAGATTGCTCTGGCATGTGGTCTTAAAGATGATGTAAAAAACTTTGAAAGTTCTTTGAGAACCATCAATGCATATCTCATAGATGCTGAGAACAAGCAAGCAAAAAACTGCAGTATAGATGAGTGGTTGAAGCAACTCAGAGAGGCATTTGATGACGCTGGTGACATATTAGATGAAATAGAGTATGAAGCAAAACTTAATGAAGTGATCAAAATGTATGGAAGCATTTGCACGAAGGTCCGCCGGTTCTTCTCATATACAAGTAATCCACTTGCATTTCGCATCAGAATGGCCCACAAAATCAAAGATATGAAACAGAAGATGGATGAAAAAATAAGAGAAGGGAGAGACTTGGGTATAGTTGAACAACATGTCAACACTCCAGCTCTAGAGCACAATTTACCATGGCGAGAGACTGCTTCTTCATTGTCTTTCCGTGTGTCTGGTAGACTTGAAGAGAAAGAGGAGATTATAAATTCATTGATGACACAAAAATCACAAGCTAATGGTATTGATGTGATCTCAGTTGTTGGGATTGGAGGTTTGGGAAAGACTACACTTGCACAAATGGTTTACAATGATACCCGAGTGAATGAGCATTTTGATCCCTTAATATGGGTGTGTGTATCTGATGATTTTGATGTCAAGAAGCTAATACGAAGAATCATTCATGCGGCCTCAAAGAGAGAGAATGTGGTGGATGCAAATTCTAGTTTGGAATATATGATATCTCTTCTCAATGAAATGTTGCATGGTAAAAAATTCTTACTCGTGTTAGACGATGTTTGGAATGAAAACCACAGCAAATGGGATGAATTGAGAAATCACTTGTTAGAAGCAGGTGGTCACAAAGGCAGCAAAATTATAGTGACCACTCGTAGCCAAAAAGTTGCTGACATTGTGGGGGGTATTCTTTCAATGAAGTTAAAAGAACTTCCTGAGAATGAATGTTGGAGGCTGTTTGCAAAATGTGCATTTCAAGAAGAGAAGGAAGAAGAGAAGTACCCAAGGCTAAAGCAAATTGGGGAGCAAATTGTTAAAAGATGCAAAGGAGTACCCTTGGCTATAACAACTTTGGGTTGCTTGCTTAGATCAAAATCTCATGATGAAAATGAGTGGAGAAAAATAAGGGATAGTGAGGTGTGGAATCTCAATCAAGAAGAAACTGACATTTTGCCATCACTCAAATTGAGTTACAATCACTTGCCACCACAAGTAAAGCTATGTTTTTCATACTGCTCTTGTTTTCCAAAGGATTATGAGTACTTGCTTATTGAGTTGATTATGTTCTGGATGGCTCATGGACTCCTCCAACCTACACGCGAAGAAGAAGATGCAGAAGATATTGGGGAGTTGTATATTAAGAAGCTTGTTTCAGCATCTTTACTTCAAATTGAAGGAGATTCTGACCCCTTCCTTGATTTCAAAAATTTAATGACATTTAAAAAACTCAAAATGCATGATCTTGTACATGATGTTGCACAATTAACAATGAAAAAGTCGAGCAAGACAAGAACCGTTATACATGAGGGACAACAAGAAGCATCCATAGAATGGACCTCTAACAAGTTCAACTATCTGAGGGTGTTGGAACTAACAGAAGATATGGAGTTGAGCTCGTTGTCTGATGATTGCTTTGTCACAATGAAGAAGCACTTGAGATTTCTCTATCTTGAAAATCGTCCTAGTTTGAAAAAGTTAACTGATTCCATTTGTAAGATGCAAAATTTGCAGATTTTGCGCCTTGATGGGTTTCCCAAAAACATGAAAAATCTCATCTATCTTCAATATTTGTTTATGATGGAGACAAAAATTACAAGTTTGTCCTCAATGAACATAGGGCGCTTCCAACAACTCAAATTCTTGTATCTTCGTTGTCCAAAGCTAGTGTCCGTACCAAGTGCTGTTAGTCGCTTGACTACTTTAAAGAAGCTGTTTTTTCTTTGGTGTGAAGATCTGGTGAATTTTGAGGATGAAGAGGAAGAAGGAAAGCAACATGTGAATTTAAACCTTCAAGTATTCTTTATCTATGGATCAGAAAAGTTAGATGCTTTACCAAAATGGCTTGAAAGAGCTACTAAATTGCGATATTTGAGAATAAGGACAACAGGGATAAAATCATTGCCCACAAGGCCGATGACCTCTCTTGAAGAACTTTACATCTATGATTGTAAGGAATTGTCATCTCTTCCCAACATGGATCAAACTCATAATCTTCAGTATTTATCGATATATGATTGTCCTACATTATATGAAAGGTACAATAAGCAGACAGGTCCATATTGGCCCCAAATGGCTAAAATCCCACACTGTGAGGTTAGTTCAAATAATCTATCTCATAATATTACAAATATAACCATACTGGTTTTTATCATCATCATCATCATCATCATTATGATGCATGAATAATTAATTATTGTTAGATTTTTAATTAACCAGTTAGAGTTATAATTAATTCTAAAACTTTTTAAATTGACAATCTAATTTTCTTTCTAAATAATTGTGTGTAATTTATATATAAAAGGCATCGTAGAATGAACTAATTAGTCATTATAATATGGAATACTTCCAAATTTTGAAAATGCAATATAATATATATAAGTTATAAATATCCTAAACATGTTTCATTTTAATTTTAAGAAAATGATGATATTAAGATATTAAAATCAATCTTATTTTATTTTATTTTTTACTATACATTCGCTTTAGTTTGATTTTATTAAATGAAAAAAACAAATCCCTTCTGTTAGTCTGTTGGAATTTCTTTTTAATAATCTTTCCAAATAAACATGAAATCGATTCACATTATTATGCCTGCAGCACATGTCTTGAATTTTAGTTATGAATCTTAATATTACCGCTAATGGTAACTCTTTCAATTACTACGTATATATGAATTATTGTATTGAAAAGCACAATAAGCTCATTATTATGTGAAATACAAAGAATGAATAACGAACTCTTTACCATTTGAATATTGCCTATATATTATTTAAATAGAGCACAAAATTTTTTTATTATTGTGATTATAGGATCTTTGTTTTTGGATAGTGAAATACTTTTTTATTGTCAATTGACAGAAAATGGAAATTTAGAATATTATAAAATAATTTAATTGTATTAATTAGTATATATATGCATGCATGGTTGAATTAAAGCTCAAGTTACTTTCATAAGCACTAGTCTACTGGCCTTGAATTATTGCAGATTTATTAATGGTGAAGTTGATGTTAACGCACGTTGATGATATGATGATGATGAAGTTGATGAAGATGAAGATTGAATAAAAGATATGAAGAAAACATATGATAACAATAGTATTATCTTTGTGTAATGGTTGTGTTCTAATAATTGCTTTGTTTGGCAACTCAGATCATGTCTTTAGCTACAACTACTTTATAAATGCTTTCATTTGTGTGCTTCGATTGTGCTTTCGTATGTCCCGTTTTCTTTTAAAACTGAACAAATATGTACGTATAAGTATAAGTGTTGAGTTTGAACTTTTATGTTAAGTTTAAATAATTATTCTAAATTCCTCTATAAGCTTATTCAAATTTTAATTAAAAATTTCTCCTTGTAAAAAACTTATAGAGTTATATTCAACTTCTTTATTATGTTCATCTTTACAAATAAAAAAGATAGGCAATTTATATTAAAATATTTTAGGCTTAAAATATGCTTTTAAATTTTATAAATTACATGTTATATGTGATTTCATTTTTCATAACAAAAATGCCATTTTATTTTATTTCTTTGATGAGAAAGACAAGATACATATTAGCATTTACAATATTGATCTATTTATGATTAATAGCATGCATGAAGTTTAATTAATTTCTAACATGGTTCACCACCATTGCATATTACTCAGCTCTCATGAAAATTAAACTATCTCAAATTTAGGGGCAGTTTAATTGGTATTTTTATTTTTAGTAATTTTAAAATTTTAAAACAAAAAATAAAAATATAAAGTTATTTTAAAAGAAATAGTGAATATGAAAGGAAGAAATACGGAACGAAGGATATCTGCAATGTGCAATGGCAGTATCATGTCTCGAAGAAGCAAAACCATGCACGAAGACAATCTTGTTTTTGGCAAATTCTTTTGAAACAACAAAAGTGCATTTGTTTTTAATGTCATTGTTTTGGGAATAAAAAAAGGACCATCATCAATAACTGAATAATGAATATTATTGTGATGAGTTCAACTGAACTCCTAGCGGGTGCTTTTAAATACGCAGAAAGATTTCTACGTTTGTAACCACCTGAGATTCCTTAGAAAGTAGTTATTCGTTTTGCTCAGTTAGAACCAATGAGGATTTGACACGTCATCAAATGCAACTTGTACAGTAAGATGTCAGAACTTGAGCCTTGGGGAACAAGGCAGAAAATAACCCTATTTTCTCTCTTATCCGTATGGTTAATTAACACTCCAACTTAAAACTAGTTCAATTTTAGGTAAATCAATATATATATATATATATATCAGATTTTAGAGGATCTTAAAAACCAACGAAATTTAAACGCTTTAATTTTAAATATTAATTTCTGAAGCATTGTGACAATTTAACAAATCTGGGAAGTATAGGTATATATGGATACGCTTTTTAATATTGATATTGGACCCATGCTGGTGTATGAGAATGATATGGGGGTGGGAGGTGTCTAACAAAAATGTGGGTTCAGGGTAGGAGGAACTCGGACCCTTCGAGGACAGCAAGCAAAACCCACGGTCCGATTTCTTTGCGTTTGTATCTGCTTGGAGTGGAATTCGGACCCTCCGAGTTGCATGCAAAATTCTTCCTTGTGATATCGTTGGGTCCGATTTCATGCATACGAATTTTCATCTCTCACTCAAACAAATCGGACCCTTCGATTTGTTACTAAAAATTTAAGATTAAAAAAAAAACGCAGGGTCCGATTTCTTTTTGTCCACACCGACAAAAATTCTGTCCCACAAATATGTCTGTTTCACCCCTAAATCATATCGGAGCAAAGCACACACATGCCCCCATTTCTAAAAAATTGAGCCTATATGGATATGGCCATAGCTCGTCTTATAGTAGATATTGATTACTATACTAATTTATGTATATATATTTTGTATGCGATACTAACAAATAATAATAGTAATAACTAGTAATCTTACTTTAATTTTTTACGCACCAAAATTCTTCAATCTATTATTCTTTCGGTTATATTTTTCAAAAAAAAAAATAATAATAACATCAAAATTTTGTTTTGTTGGTGTCTCATCAAAATTTTATTTAGTTACAATCTTTTTATTTTATTATTTTAATTTGAATTTATTTTATTTTTTAGTTGATATTAAATTATTACAAAAATAAAAAACTAAAAAGATAAAAAAAATTATTTTTTATTATTAATTTTAAAAATAAAATATCTTTTAATATTACATTTATTTAATTTTAATTAAAAATTTAATTTAATTATAAAAAATAAAATAATTTTGTAATTAATTTTAAAAAGATAAAAATATTTTTTTAAAATAAGAGTTGTTTAATTGTTTAAAAGATTCAAAATTTATATTACTTTTTAAAATTAAAGTTATTTAATTTGAATTAAAAATTTATTTTAATTTAATTTTAAAAAGAGCACAACTCATTTTATTTTAATTATAAAAAATAAAAATATACCATTTTAGGATTATTAGAATTGTCTAATTATTTTAAAAATTAAATTATATTTAACTATTTAAATTTATATTTAAATTTAAATTTCAAACACACCCAATCTATCCAAACAAACAGAAAATTAACCCCTATCGATTCAAATCCTACTCGATCCGGATCTAACTTTATCCTTTCCCGTAGTTCGTGTGTCTCTATTATGACCTGCCATCGTTGAAGCTTGCAAACACCCGCACTCAAGCTGTAGAGAAACCACTGCCATAGTTTTGATCCTCATGGCTGCTACTGCTCAAGTGCTCATCCGTGGTTCTCATGACTGCCGCTGTCGCTGTGGCCCGGAGAAACCGAGATCCACCTCCACCATCAACCCACCTCCATCGCTGTGGCTTCCTGGTTTCGCAACACCTCCATCACCGTCGCTTAGCCTGGTTAGAAACTCCATCTGCTCCTTCTGGTTTCTAACCGCTCCGCATGAGTTTGGGAGTTGATGCCCAAAAATTTAAATCAATGTCGCAATCGGAGTCTCTGCCTCAGGCTAGCGTTGCGGCAGGGCGTCAGCATCGTGGCGAGTGGCGGGGCTGTACGGTGGTGGAGGCGCGACATTTTGAGGTGGCAATGAGATGATGTTCACTGATTGGATTAGAGAGGAGAGAAAAAGACTAAAGTAATTTTTTTTGAATAAAATAAAAGAAGAGAATTAAAATAAAAAGTTAAAATAGATTCAAATGTTTTATTTTGATTGTTTTTTAAATTTAAATCTCAGGGAATTTTGATTGTATGTCCCATTTTCTTTTAGAAGTGAAAGAAATTAAAGCTATGTTGCTGCGCTAGTCACCTCAAAGACTCAAACTTTTGGGTCTCGAGCTTGCCTCTCATTTGTTCTCTTTTTCCTTCTCAAAACCATTACTACGATCAACTCCATCCCAATGTCGCCCCGGCCTTATCCCATAGCGATTTGGTGCAGCATCTAAACCTCTTTTCAATTGCGGAACAACAAAACCTGATTCTTTCATATTCTCACCTTCTCCCAAATCCGGAAGAACAGGCTCTGTATATTTTTTCTTTACCAAATGTGCCATAGGATCACCCCATCTTAATCTATCTTTGAGCATGTTGTCAAGTTCTGGATCGTTCCTGCTGCGTGCAAAAGGCTTGTCCTTCTCGATTTCTAGTTCCTTCATCCTAGCCTCAGCTTCCCTCTTCTGAGCCAAGCCCTTGCCCCATTCTATTTCCTTCTCCTTTGGCTTTTCTTCTACTTTCTGTTTTGACTTCAAGTATTCTTCCTTGGAAATGCGTACTCCTTTTACTTTATCACGATACACTGGTTCAGCACCACGCCCACTGATTGAAGGATTCATCATTTTAAATCTCATCAAATCATCCTTCTTCTTTTTGTCAATCTCTTTTCTGATATCTTTACCAGAAATCAAACCTGTTTTTCTGTCACTGACAGGTGCTGCATTGGACTTTTCAGAAAGGCTAGGTGAATGACGGTGAGAACTCCCTCTTGCAACATCCTTCTGCCGTTTCCTTGGGGGTGAAAGCTCTGATTCCTCATGTCCATGCCAAGTCTCTTTCATTGGAGAATCAAATATTCAGATATGCTAATTGATCCTAATTATATTCGAACAATTTCATAAGCACTAATCTATTTTCCGATTGATCTACCTTGAATTATAGCAGATCGATTTTGTTGACCAAAACGATGAAGATAAAGGATGAAAATTAAATAAAAGATATGAAGGAAAAAAAAGATAATAAAAATAACATTATCTTTGTGTAATGTCTTTGCCTAATATAATGTTTGTTTGTGTGTTATTATTTTGATAAAAAAGATCTTTTTTAATGAAAAAAGATTTTTTTTATTTTTTAATGTGTTTGACAAATTTTTAGTAGTAAAAATAAAAGCACTAGAAAAATAAAAGATATTTTTTTCTTTAAAAAAAAAAAGATCTTTTTTATATAATAAATAAATAAATATGTCCTTTTATATTGTTATATTCAAATATAATTGATAAATAAAAAGATCTTTTTGCATGAGATATCCAAATATAAAATTATTTTACTTTTTCATAAAATCTTTTAAAAAAAAATAACTCGAAAAAAGATTTTTTCTTAAAAATTCACCCAAATAAGTCTATAATGATTGTGTTCTAATTGCTTTTTTGGCTAGTTGGATCATGTTTTTAGCTACAACTTTATGTATGCTTTTAATTTAAGGCAGCTACTCCTATGAAGATGTTAAAAACATCTTTTCATGATGATCCTTGTTTAAAAAGTGTAACTTATTTATTTTGTAATATTTTAAATAAAGATAACATTTTTATTTCAAATAAGATCAAACCCTACAATCTATTATCCAATGGTCAAAATGATATATCTTCACATAATGACCACCTTAATTTAATTTGTGTGCTTCTATTGTTTTTGTATGTGCCATCTTCTCCTAAAACTGAATAAAAGCTATGTACGCGTACAAGTATTGAGTTTGAAGTTTGAATATCTTAAGTTTAAATTATTATTCTAAATTTCTTTATAGGTTTATTCAAATTTTAAGTGGGTGTTATTGTTTAAAGATTTGCAATTAAATTTGACCTTACCCTGCAGAAACTTATATTCAATAACTACTTTATTTGTCCATTTTTACAAATAAAATAAATATTCAAATTAAATTAAATATTTTAGGCTTAAAATATGCTTTAGATTTTATAAAATACGTGTTACTTAAAACATAAAAGAGGTTTCTATTAGTCATTGCTGTTAAGAGGTTTTGTTAAATAAGTGATAATATCATAAATTAAATGTTGATGTAATAAGTTAAAATGTTGACTTAGGAGAATTCGTACTTGGCTAATCTCTAATATTGCAAGCAATTTCACTAAATGGGTACAATGGTAACATTGGTGGTCAAAAGAAATTACTAATTGTTGTTTTATTTTGGATGTATAGTTTTTTTATTGTTAGATTAAGTTGTTGTTTCTCTTGTTTGAAACTATTTTTTGGAGGCTATGTTATCCATGTTTGCAATACCAAAAAAAATACATAACTGTTATATGTTAGCTAGTTTTGTTTCTCTTTTTATTTAGTCGAGTTTATACTAATAATCTAAAAAAATTAGAAATATTTTGTTTAAATATTTAAGAATTGACAGTTAATACCTTTACATAAGTGAATTAAAATCTCATATATATTCAGTATGAGTAATTCTTGGCATACAAGCGATTAAGGCTTGTAAGCCTTACAAGTTCAATTAAAACTAACGCTCAAAACACGCTTCGAACCATTCTTCTTCCTCTTCGTCTTCTCCTTCTTCTTTTCTTTCGTTTCTTGCCTTCTCTTTCTCCTTCTTCTTCTTCTTCTTGCTGCACGTTCTTCTTCCTCTTACTCTTCTTCTTCTCCTTTTCTTTCGTTTCTGCACGTTCTTCCACATCGTCTTCCTCTTCTTCTTCATTTACGTTCTTTCTCTCTGTTTTATCTTTTTTTTTTTCGATTTTTCATGGTGAAATCGTTTTTAAAGAAGAAGAAGCAGTAGAAGATGAGGAGGAGAAAGAGAAAGAGTTCTGAATTATGCATAAGATGTATTTTAACAAATTTTGGGTGTATTTCTTTAAATCCTTTGGGTGTATTTTCTGTAATCCTTTGGGTGTATTTCTATAATCGTTTGGGTAAATTCCTGTAACCGTTTGGGTTTATTTCTGTAATAATTTTGGGTGTACTTCTGTAATCGTTTGGGTGTATTTCTGAAGTTCCATTATCTTCAAAAGGATTACAGAAATACACCCAAAGGATTACAAAAAATACACCCAAAATTTGTTGCATAATTCAGAACTCTTTCTCTTTCTCCTCATCTTCTGCTGCTTCTTCTTCTTTAAAACGATTTCAAAGCTTGATTTCAGAAACTATGAAAATCGAAAAAAAAAACGAAGAAGAACCGTTCTGAGTCTAGCGCTTTGAAAATAGGAAACATTGAATAACGCATTAAAAGACCTAGTAACTTGTAAGACTTGTAAGTCAAAAAGACTTGTATGTGTAGCACTCCTCAAAATGAGTATATAGGGAGAATTTACTTTGAAAAGACTAATCCCTAGATACATCTTTGAACCTACTCTCAATATGTAGATTTTTTCTAAATTTTTCTAAAGATAAAGATTCAAATTCCATCTTTTTTTTCTTTCTTTTTTATAAAAAAAGAAAGAAAAAAAAGATGAAAAAAACCTAATGGATTTCCACAAAAATTTAAAGTCATTTCTTCAATTTTCCCTCCATTTCTAAGTTCGTAGCCTTCGCAATTGCTACCGACTATGGGACCCAACTATCATTGTTCACACATTACATGTAGATTGGTGAATTTCTCATAGTTGGTGCTGCTGTGAAAATAATTTTAATGGTTATTTTTATTTATATAATAGTAAAATTTATCTATTTATTTTTTTATAAATTTAATTAAAATGTATTTTAAAAATTAACTAATTAAAAAATATAAATTAATATTAACTAATATATTCTTTTTTAATTAAATTAAATATTAAATAATAAAAAAATTTATTACTTAATTTTTTTATATATTAAATAAATAAATTTTTTAATAAATATATATTGATTATTTTATAAACAAATTATTTATAAATATAATAAAATAGATTAGGTACACTAATGGCGTGCCATACACTATTTGGAAGTAGAGCTTTGTTTTTATTTACAAGTTCCAGCATCAGTTTTTTTTACTAATGATTATTAAATGATTATGTTATGAGTACAATAAAATTAGATTATTATAATCAGTTATTAGTATAAAATATATTGTAACACCCTACTACACTAAACTTTACGCTTAAGTCGTAAAACGAATGTGGTGTGGTATTACGACCTCTAAAATAAAATGAGTACATATAATAGCAGAAAAATTATAATATGCTAGGAGCCTTGAAGAAAAGGGGAAAATAAAAATCGCACAATAAAGGCGCAACGCTCAAGGAACGAGTTAACTTACATGCTAAGAAAACCATAACTATCAAACATAAGCTAACAGAAGTGGGAATAGAGTGCCAAAGATACAAAATATCAAGCTCCTAACTCAACCTGCGAAGTCAAGACTGGCCGGAGAATATTTACACATATATACATACATATCCAAAACCCAAAAGTACATATACACAATTCTGCCTCTCCATAAACCTCTAAGAGGATCAAAAAGAATAAGTCATGCGGAAAGAAAACTAAGTACATATATATACATCATAGCATAACAAAATATCCCGGTAACCACTCCGCTTCAAGAGTCCAGACGCCTAACGAGATGCCTCTCGACCTGCATCTGAAAAATAACAACATAGTATGGAATGAGAACTGGAGGTTCTCAGTATGGTAAAGGTGCCACACACATAATATATAAGGTCCTGGGAATGCCAGAGGCAATCCTAGAACACCGACACTCAGATTATAGAGCTTAAAGTATTAAACAGAAGCCATAAAGGGTGGTTCTCTAAAAATATTTAATCCTAACTTAACTTAACCTTAAATCTAAATCCCATACTGCCATTCCTCCATACCTCCAACTCCATCATGCATTTTCACAGACAACTAAACAGACAAAGGCAAACACAAGAAGGTTACAAGTACTGCAGATAACAAATATACATTTAGCATGGCAAATACAGATAGGCACACCCAATTAGAGCACAAGCAAGTAATTCAAGTAATATGCATATGATGCATGCCTGTCCTATGGCTGATGAGGCTCATCTGTCGGTTATCCAGCCAACCCGACAAGTCTGAATTGTACTTAGACTGTCCCCCGACGTGCATCCCCAAGAGTCTATGCATAGTTTTTTCTCAATTAATCAATAATACTCAATGGGGGTAACATTCCCGGGAATTTATATAGTGCCCGGTCACACACTTACGTCGTAGGGTCAACAGAGTATCGAGTTTTCAACCTGGTACACGTGGCGGCAAGCCACGGCACTTAATCCAGGGAATCTCGTATCTCAGATTATTCAAATTCACAAGCCATATAAATAATTCAATTATAATTCATCAACATCAACATCATTCTCAATCGCATTTCATTCATCATCATACATCAATCATATTCAATCCTTATCCTTCATTATCACACCTCCCATTCCGTCCATCAATAGTTCCAATTCAAAACATAATTCATTCTTTTCTAAATGAATCAAACTTAAAACATGCTCATTTTCTTAATAACTCAAAATCAAACCATATAACTTTTGAATCTAAATCTTTTTAAATAATCATATAAACAAAATCTCTAATTTTTTATAAAATTTCGGCAGCATCTCCTCTAAAACTCGGACTTTGCCACCCTTTTCGGGTCCAAACCTGCTTTCTTTTCAATTCAACATACCCTTCCTCATCATCATAACAGTCACCACAATAAATCTACTTCAGATTAACAATTATATTCATACAATATTCAAATCCAACAACCAAAATTCAACTAAGGATCATAGTTCACTAATCCTAGGCTTCTAATACAAAATATCTCAAATCAATAATTCACCAAATCATTAGCACTAAACCAACCATGTTCATCAACAATAACATTCACCATCCAAGATTAATAACTAATTATCCAATAAACTTCAACCAAATATATTCATCGACAAATTACTAAACATTAAACATACACCTGCATTCCAACTTATCCTATGGCCGTCTAGCCTAAGTTTTCACAGAACATTATATATTAAATGCAAGAAACCTAAACCATACCTTAGCTGATTTCCACGTAACGACCAAAGCTATTTATTCAAAACCAAGACAACCCCTCAAAACTCAACTAATCCGCTTCCTCCAAGTTCCAGTATTCACAATTTCAAGCTCCAATTATTTATTTTCAACCTAATACACATTCATAATATATATATACCCAATTTAATACTCAAAGCTCAAATTTAATGAAAATAAAATAGAATTATCGTATCCTCACCTTACCCAAGCTTCACATAAGCAAGAGTGAACGTTTTTCTCAAGCTAATTGGATCCTAAAACATCAGAAATCAAAGAAATTCAATATTCCCACTTAAAATTCGAAAATTGGGGGAAGATGAAGCTGAGAGTGATTAAATAAGTTACCTATGAAATTGTTCCGATAGAAATGTAGAGCTCGAACGGAGAAGTTACGGGGATCGGAAATTAACGTGAGGGTTACGGGAATGTTTCTCGTTTCTCTTCTCCCTGGAAGCTGAAAGCTTCGTTGCTGCAGTAATGAGGGAGAAGACAAAGCTGGGTTCATTTAATAGGGCTGGTCCGGTTGAACCGACAGCCCGGTTCGGATCCGGTTCAACCGGTTCGGTCATTTCGGTCCAATTTTGGGCCGTTTTTTTCAAAATTAGTGTCAAAATTCTCGTTTCGATGAGCTCTACCCTATTTTGATATAATATTCGCATTTCTAATCCTCCTTATTAAAAACTAATTTATTAACTAATTTAACCGGGGTTTACATATATGCTAAAATATAAATATATATTAAAAATAAAAATAAAATATTACTTTTGTCTTTAACGTTTGGGGTAAGTTTTAAAGTTGTTCCTAGCGTTTCAATCATCCTATTTAAGTCCCTAACGTTTCAAAATTGACTCAATATTGTCATGCCGTTAGAAATCCGTTAATAAAATTGACAACGGGACAAAATTGAGACGATTTTGAAACGTTAGGGACTTAAATAGGACGAAAACGTTGGGGATAAAAATGATACGTAGAAATAAATTTTAATTTTATCTTTCAATAATATCAACTTTTTACTATACATAGTATTCAATTATTTTTTAATCACATCTAAGTAAATTACACTTAATCATATTACTTGCATTTTAAATAAATTATTTTTTTTATAATTTTACTCTTAAAGATTTTTAGTTATCGTGAAATGTTTGTAGAATAATTAGTATATAAACTTGCAGAAAAGAAAAAAATAATATATATACAATAAAATATAAATTATACTTTTTGTCTTTAATGTATCAAAATTCTTTAAAATTATAAAAAAAATAAATTTATTTAAAAAAAAGTAGTGTGATAAAGTGTAATTTATTTATATGTAATTAAAAAATAATTGAATATTATGTACAGTAAAAAATTAATATTATTAAAAGGTAAAATTAAATTAAAATTTATTTTTATGTATCGTTTTCGTCTTTAACGTTTTCGTCCTATTTAACTCCCTAACGTTTCAAAATCGTTTCAATTTTGTCTCGCTGTCAATTCTGTTAACGGATCCCTAATGGCAGGACAACATTGAGTCAATTTTGAAAAGGGAAAGTATGAGGAGCCAATGTGTACAATGGAGGTTTATAGAGTATTAGAGATATAACCATTAATGTTACTTTTTTCCATCGGCTGAAGTTTTTGAGATGAGTGGTATCATGATATGGTATTAGAGGAAGATGTTTATGTTTTGGGAAGATGTTTATTATCCCTAGTACTCGGATGGTTATTCTAGATAGTATTGGGAATGTTCATTTTGTAACTCAATAACCTATATTGTACACATTGTACAAATAGTCCATTGTCTCCCTAGCATGATCCTTTTGAAAAAAATAGTACGATTGAAACATTAGGGACAACTTTGAGACTTACCTCAAATGTTGGGGACAAAAACGATACTTTACTCTAAAAATAAATTAAATTATATATATTTCTATATACAAATATATTAATAATTAATTTTAGTGATTAATTTTAATTTTAATGTTTATAAATAATATTTTTGTTAATAAATATCAGACAGCTTCATCATTATTGTGGTGGCTCCACGAGTTGATCATGATGCCAGGGATCCATAATTCCACACGCAATTTGCGAAAAGAATAATGCAACCATAAATTAAAATGCAGCATAATTTCAAGACCTAAAAAAGAAATACAATGTAGAACTTGTGAGAAATGATGTGTGCATAATTTTTTATACTCTTTTTTTTTATATTTTTTATGGTATAAAAGATAAAAAATTTTAACTTTTCCAATTGTTCATATCACATTGGTCAAAATTCTTTCTTTTGGAGGGTGCGTAAATTGAATTTTTTTTTTAAATTAATAAAATTCAAATTTTAAATCTTTAAGTTATAAAAATTTTGAATTATGTTATGATAATATTTTTTAAAATTTAAATTAATAAAAAAAATATATAAATAATTATAGTATTCATACTAATATATATATATATAATTTGGATTTTACGGTAACTATTATTATGGCGGTTATAGTAGTATTATTAAAATTAAATTATACATTTTTATGTTATTGCAATATTTTTTACTTTTATTTTTAAATAAAAAATATTTTTAAATATTAAAAAATATTACTTTAATGTTAGATTGTCAAAATAAAAATCAAAATTTATCTTATTTAATATTTATTAATTTTTATAATAATTAATAAATATTAAATAAAATAAGTTCTAACTGATTTTGGCTATTTTTTTTATTATCAAATATTTTCAAATCATTATAATGGTAACCACTATAACATCAATTATATATAAAAAAAAGGTACTTGGAATCAACAATTTTTAAGATTTTTGCTATTATTTGTTTAATATAAATATTAAATTTTTTTAATAAATAAATTTTACTAATTTATATATAAAAACTTTCAAGAGATAAAAAAATAGACATAAAAAAAAATAAAAGAGAAGATTACAATAATCAATTTTTTACCTCTTCGTAATCACTACTTTTGGTATCTATTTGAAATTTATTCTTTTTTTAAAAGAAAATTGAATCTAAAATCACTGAATTGAAAGAGACAAAAAAAAATTACTATCTTAATTCATCGGAATTTGATTACTATATAGTGGCTATTAATTAATCAACTAATAATAATAATAAACACAATTTTGCTCGTGCCTTTAGTGTATATATATGATATATGATATATGACAAGGATTGTAATTTACAAAAGTATCAGGTTAGCCTTACATCGATTGATGCTGAGATAGATTCCAAGATTCAATGTAATATTCGTGGGTAGTAAATTAGTAATTATATATATTAATTAAGTATAATTGTCTCTCTCATACTATTTAGCATGGGTTGCGAGAGAGAGGATACATTTGTTATAATTAAAAAAATAAAATAAAAGACAACGATATACCTTTTAAGAAAATAATGGCCAAAATTAAAATATTTATTTGGGTCAAAAATAACTTTTAATTCTTAAATTGACATCCTGAGACAAGTTTAGTTCGTCAGTTTTTTTTTTTTTTTTTCACTTATGAGTAGAATACAATTACACAAACGAAACGCTATCATATTAATTTGAGGCAAAAAAATTTATGTATATATATTTTTTTCTCTTCAAATGAGTTCTTGTATATATGAATCAAATCACCAAATTATTTGCATTATTTTTTACACATTTTCTAATATTTTAATTATAATATAAAAGATACAAATTTTTTTATCTTTTATTAATTACTTTTAATTTTTTTTAATCAAAAATAGAGAGACTCGAACTCACGACCTCTCTGATGCGTATGAATAGACTATGTCATTTGAGCTATACCTCATTAGCTATTAATTATGTTTAATACTAAAAATAAAAAAATGTATGCAAAAATGACTCATCATTTAGACTGAGTATTAATTGTCTGGGCTGAGGCCAGTGATCCTTCTTTAATGTCCTTGTTTTTTTGAAGGAAGATCAGTGGATGAGGGCATGATCAGGAATAGTAAGTCAATTAAGTATGTGAATGTGACCCCCATTACACACCTTATCTTCAATTTCCATAGCTTCATACATAGAACTCACCTCTCATCTCTCTGTCGGAAAAAAAAAAAAAAAAAAACTCTTCTTATCTCTCCATTGCTCACTTCTTCAATAATATTCACTACTCATTAAATTTTCTTGCACTTATTACAAGAGTGTCCAAGCAAGCAATAACCAAAATTTTCACTACTTGAAGGGTTTGTTTTCTTATTTTTTTTTATTTATATTAATTTATTTTTTGTTTTTTAAGTTTACTAAACTCAATATGTAGTTCCCAAATGCAACAAGTTTCTAATAAAGTTTTTATTTTTTAACATTTCTTTGGTGGGAATTTCTTCAGTGCAAAATATATGATGAGCTGTTGTTTGATGTTCTTTGGCTTTAATCACACTTCAGCAACGTCAGGAGGTATGATATATTGATTAGTTTTTAAAATAAGAATTTAGATTTAAGTTTTCAATTTTAGTTTTTAATTTTCAGTCTTAGTTCCAGCGTAAGGATCTAGATCTCATCTTCTCATGCTTCTTTTGTTATGTTTCAATTTCCACCGTTTATTTAATTGTTTTAAAAGTAATGAAAATTAAGTACTAAAAAATAAATTAATATCAATAATGGTAGACTAACTAAACTATGAAGAAAAAAAAACATAATATCGTAAATCTTCTAGTGGGCAATTTAACCGCTTGAATTGTTAAGAAGTTCAAAAAAGATGCTAATTTCTATGTTTTCCAAATCATTGTTCTAGAATTGAAATTGGTCTGGTTAATCCAGACTTGATTATGGATTCAATTTGGTGGGGATAAAAATTAATTGACAATAAACTAATAAAAAAACGAAGAAAAGCAATCAAACAATCGGTCGAATCAGTTTGAGTTTTAACAATTAACTATTTTAAAATAATAAATATAAAAAATTATTATATATAAATATATTATTTTATTATATTTAATTTAAAGTGGTTTAAGTTTGATTGAATTTTTAAATTTTTAACTCTGCTGATTCGATTGTTAATTTGACTTTCAGAACTTTTATTTTAATAAATCTTTTTTACATAAATATTTTATCAATTATGTTAGATGTACATTAAAATTTGATCTCAAAATAAAGTACATATTAAAATATAAAATATACATTAAAAATAAATTAAATTATACATATATTTATATATATATATATAGTAATTAATTTTAATAGCTGATTTCAATGTACAAAAGTATTTTTAATATTTTATATATTGACAAAATAAGAACTAATAATTTTGGACAAAATATTAATAAAATCTCTTTCTAGTACTATTTGACAACTTCATCAGAATACTGGATTGCACATTTTAAATAGGGTAAATTACACATAAAATAAAAGGTAAATGACGTTCATAAACTAAACACATTTCAATTTTACATAAATTCCTCAAAACAAAAAATATTATGTGAATGTCTCTAGAATTGCACATGAATTAGATAATATCCGTATATTCGTAGTAATTATCTGCATTTAATCCAAATTTTACGGATGTTATCTGATCTATAGAGCCATCAGATCGGATCAGATCCAATCCGCAAATGCGCATATCTCATCATATAAATATCATAGTTTAAGAAAGTAAACCCTAATGTGATATGAATTTTAGTGTGTTGTTTTATAATTTTGTGATATTTTGTTTTTTATTTTTTATGTTATACTTCAACTTAGAATAATTAAATCTTGTGTTTTTTTTTTATTTTTGTTATTCAAGAGAACTTTTATTGATAATATTTTAGGAGTAAATAGGCTTAAACAAGTGAAAAAATGGATTTTTTGGACATTTTTTTTGTAAAAACATCCCGACAGGACCTTAAATTTTTTTTTTGAATTATGCGGATATACCCAATATCTAATCCGATCCAATAAGTGCAGTGCGGATCGGATAGAATTATAGGCTATATTCGATCTAATCCGATCCGTGTACAATACTAAATGTCTCCATGCATATTTTTATGTAAATCGAATCAATATGATTCGAATTAGCAGTGTTTCATATATGTACATAAATCGAATTCATTGAATTCGAATTAACCATTATAGTATTAAATCGAATATAATTGATTCGATTTATTACTAGTACACTAAATATATATAAGTCGAATCTAACTTATTCTATTTACTACTGCACAATACACAATACATATATAGTAAATCGAATCAGCTTGATTCGATTTACTACCTGTACAGATTATTGACTTTGAAATATAAATATTAATAAGGAAATATCCTCCATTTGAATTCAAATAAAATATCAAAAAAATCAAAACCAATAAGAATAGAAATTCAATTTTGTGTTTTAGTTTAAATTCCAGAAAATCTGTATTTTTATAAACTTATGAATTTAAAATGGAACAACAAACGATTTCTAAAAATTTATTAAAAATCATCATTTGACTCATTAGTATTTAAAGAATCATTAGCGAAATTTTTGATGTTGAAAAAATTAATATAAAGTATAGTCCTCTAAGATAACATAAAAATTAAAATTTAAATTTTTTGAAAATTAAAAATAACAAATAATTATACATTATAACATGACTAACTATGAATTTTGAGACTGCTTTTGAAAATAGATTTTCATGTTTTCTTTTTACACTTAAAAAGTATTTTGAATTAAAGCTTTGTTTTTATGTTTTAAGACAATGGCACGAGAGAAAGCTGAACATTATGCTAAGTACGAGTAAATTTTTAAAGTAGACTTGAGAATGATATTATGCACTTAAATTGTTCTTGAAACTTTAGTTACACCAATTATGCATTTAAGATTGACAAAAAACCACCACCTTAGTTTCTGATATCATTTTCATTAATAATGCGTTAATATGACTTGATGATATATATAAATCTTTAGTTACATGTTACTTTATAGTTTGATTATGTATAACGGTATAATGAGATTAATTAATATCACGTAATATAATAATGAGTCGATTAATGACACGTGTCATGATGGTATAAATGGTTATGACACGTATAATAATAATATTCATTTATTGACATCTGTTATGTTATCATTATAGATGTATTAAATTAATCTCTGATAATGTATTAAATGACTCATTTTAATTTTTAAAATTGAATGCCATAAATGAATTAGTCTCTTCATTATTTTTCTCATTTTTTTTATAAATTTAAGATTCTTAATATATTTAAATGCATTAATTTTAATTCTTATTTTTCACAAATTATTTAAATACAAGTGTTTTTATAGAAAATAAATGTTAGAAAGCCATCAGAATGTATTGTTTTTAGTTATCACTTTTAGCCAACCTCTTTTAGTCTAGTAATACAACAATATATACTTTAGCCCACACTTTTAAATATTAATGGCTAACTATTAACCAAAATAATAAATTCTAATGATCTTCTAACATTTTTCTTTAAAAATTTCAAAATTTAGTTTTAATCATATAATTTTTTTATAATAATTTAACATCGATAAATTTTGTAATATAAAATTATGTTATTAATAAAAGAGCTATATTGATTAATTGATTATAAAATATATTTCTTATTTTAATCCAAAAAATGTGTATTTAATAGGAACTGAAAAAAAAATTGTGTATTTTAATTCTTAATTTCTTATGAAAAATACGCATATTTTTAGATGAAAATAAAAAATGTGTGTTAATCAATCATATAATTCTTTTACTAAAATAACATTTTTATATATTACAAAATTTATGTCTATTAAATTATTATAGAAAAATTTGGATAATTAAAACTAAAATCTTAAAAATATTTTATAAAAGCACTTGTATTTAAAAAATATGTGAAAATATGATTGAAATGAGTGCATCCAAAGATATTGAGAATTTTAAATTTACAAATAAGAGGAAAAAAAACTCATGAAGAGACTAATTTGGCGCACGACATTTAATTTTAGAGACTAAAATAAATCATTTGGTACAAAGTCAAAGACTAATTTAATATACCTATAATAATGACATAATATATGAAACGTGAACGAATAATATTATGACATGTGACATAATAAACTGATATGTGAATAAATAATACTGTGATACATAACATTACCGTCTACATTAGAATACCATGTGTTATGAACTAACCGTTATTATATTATTACATACGGCCATATTATCATATGATACGTGTTATTAATATTCCACGTCAATGCACCGTGAATAAAAATAATCATGTGTTAACTTACAAATAATCTTACAATAAATTAAATGACATGTATGGTAATTAATATACTGGTAATGCTGGATGATTGAAAAGTGTATTAAAAAAGTGTGTGGTAAATAGTAATTTGATTTGAGTCCTGTTTTTTCCAATTTAATCCAATGACACGTTAAAATATTTTATTTTTTTGGAAGCAAATTTTCATATTTGTCATTGCATTTCAAGTTTGCCATTTACCACACACTCCTTTAATATACTTTTCAATCAACCAGCATTAACAATATATTGCTTACCATATGTATAATTCGTTACAAGATTATTTATCAGTCAATACATGATCATCCTTAACCACCCAAAACAATGCTACCAGAAAACCCACCACACATATATGTATATATATATTCTTGGCCTCTAACATTACTTTTTATCACCATAAGGTTCCACTCATTGATTCTTCAATGGCTGAAGTTATTTCTAGTGTGGCATCAACACTCTTGGCCAATTTAGCAACAAAATCATTCCAAGAGATTATTCTGGCATATGGTCTTAAAGATGAAATAAAAAAGTTTGAAAGTTCTTTGAGAACCATCGATGCATATCTCATAGATGCTGAGAACAAGCAAGCAAAAAACCACAGTATAGATGAGTGGTTGAAGCAACTCAGAGAAGCATTTGATGATGCTGGTGACATACTAGACGAAATAGAGTATGAAGCAAAACGTAATGAAGTGGTCAAAATGTATGGAAGCATTAGCATAAAGGTCCGTCGATTCTTCTCATACACAAGTAATCCACTCGCATTTCGCATCAAGATGGCCCACAAAATCAAAGATATGAAACAGAAAATGGATGAAAAAATAAAAGAAGGGAGACACTTGGGTATAATTGAACAACATGTCATGATGAAAATGAATGGAGAAAAATAAAGGATAGTGAGGTGTGGAATCTGAATCAAGAAGAAACTGACATTTTGCCATCACTCAAATTGAGTTACAATCACTTGCCATCACAACTAAAGCAATGCTTTTCATACTGCTCTTGTTTTCCAAAGGATTACGACTTTCATGTTATTGAGTTGATTATGTTCTGGATGGCTCATGGACTCCTCCAACCTACACGCGAAGAAGAAGACGCAGAAGATATTGGGGAGTTATATATTAAAAAGCTTGTTTCAACATCTTTACTTCAAATTGATGATGGAGATGATCATTTTCGCCTCTTTGATTTCCAAAATTTAATGACATTTAAAAGACTCAAAATGCATGATCTTATACATGATGTTGCACAATTAACAATGAAAGAGTCAAGCAAGACAAGAACCACTGTGCAAGTGGGACAACAAGAAGCATCAATAGAATGGACCTCTAACAAGTTCAACTATCTGAGGGTGTTGCAACTAAAAAAAGATATGGAGTTGAGCTCGTTGCCTGATGATGATTGCTTTGTCAAAATGAAGAAGCACTTGAGATATCTCTATCTTGAAAATTGTCCTAGTTTGAAAAAGCTAACTGATTCCATTTGTAAGATGCAAAATTTGCAGAGTTTGTACCTTGATGAGTTTCCCAAAAACATGAAATATCTGATCCATCTTCAATATTTGTTTTTGATGGGAATCAAAATTACAAGTTTGTCCTCAATGAACATAGGGCGCTTCCAACAACTCAAATTCTTGTATCTTCAATGTCCAAAGTTAGTGTCCGTACCAAGTGCTGTTGGTCGCTTGACTACTTTAAAGAAGCTGGGCTTACTTTGGTGTGAAGAGCTGATGAATTTTGAGGATGAAGAGGAAGAAGGAAAACAACATGTGGTAGTAAATAATTTAAACCTTCAATTATTCTTAATTATTGGATCAAAAAAGTTGAATGCTTTACCAAAATGGCTTGAAAGAGCAACTAAATTGCAATATTTGAGTATAAGCATAACAGGGATAAAATCATTGCCCACAAGGTTGTCCATGACTTCTCTTGAAGAACTTTATATCTATCATTGTAAAAATTTGTCATCTCTTCCCAACATGGATCAAACTCATCATCTTCAGTATTTAGTGGTATATGATTGTCCCGCATTATATGCAAAGTACAATAAGGAGACAGGTCCAGATTGGTCCAAAATTGCTCATATTCCACATTGCAAGGTTAGTTCAAATAATTTGTCTCATAATATTACAAATCTAACCATACTGATTGTTTTTTATTATTATTATTATTATTATTATTATTAGTTCAATTTATGCATGAATAATTATTTGTTGGATGTTTAATTAACCAGTTAGAGTTATATATCTTACTCTACCTATAATTAATTATAAAACTTTTTAAATTGACAATCTAATTTTTTTTCTAAATAATTGCGTATAATTTATCTATAAAAGGTATGGTAGTGAAGAAGAAGAAAGCAGTTCTTGTCAATTGTTTGAATTTCTTTTTAATAATATTTCTAAATAAATACATGAAATCGATTAACATTATTATGCCTGCAGCACATGTCTTGAATTTTAGTTATGAATCTTAATATTACCACTAATAATGGTAACTCTTTCAATTACTACGTATTATGAATTATTGTATTGAAAAGCACAATAAGCTAATTATTATGTGAAATTCAAAGAATGAATAATTCTTAACCATTTGAATATTGGTTATACATTGTTTAAAATGAGCACAAAATTTTATTATTACTGTGATTATAGGAGTTGATGCATGAATCTTTATTTTTGGACAGTAAAATACTTTTTTATTGTCAATTGACAGAAAATGGAAATTTAGTATATATATGCATGGTTGAATTAAAGCTCAAGTTATTTTCATAAGCACTAGTCTATTGGCCTTTATTGCAGATTGATGAAGATGATGATAATGATGATGATGGTGATGGTGATGATGATGATGATGATGAAGAATTTATGACGATGATGAAGATGATGATTGAATAAAAGATATGAATGAAGAAAAGAGAAATGATAATAATAACATTTTCTTTGTGTAATATCTTTGTCTAATATAATGGTTGTGTTCTAATATCTCTGTGTAATATCTTTGTGTTCTAATATCTTTATAATGCTTCGATTGCTTTTGTATGTCCCATTTTCTTTTAAAACTGAAAGAAAGCTATGTAGCTGGGCACCTCAAACTTTTGGGTGTTGAGTTTGAATATGTCGAAGTTTTAATTGTTCTAGATTTCTATCTATTTTATTCAATTTTTACGGTTAAAATTTCTAATCACATTTGATTGTGCAAACAAATTTTACATTCAAGCATGCATTTTATTTCATTCATCCTTATTACAATTATAAAATGGTTAAGTGACTTTTATAAAATACATGTTATTTTGCTTTAATTTTGTAATTACTTTTCTTTTGATTCACTAAAACCTAATAGAAGTTTTTGGATTTCTTCAATGAAGGATAAACAACAAAACCGCAAAATATATATGAGAGGTAAATATTAAATCGATTCTCAAAAGATTCTGACACTGACAAAATGGTATCAGACTTTTGTTATTGATAAAATGATCCCTAAAAAATTTTAAAATTTAACAAGCATGTCCTCAAACTCGCCGGAGCAAATCTCCGGCAAGCACAATGCTGACATGGCCACCGTATTTTAGTGACCTGGCAAACTACGTACTCCCAAACCCTAATCCCTCTCTTTCCAACGCAGACTCCCTCTCCATCTCCTTCCCCATCGCAGTCCTCCCTCTACCCAATGCAACCCCCTCCTCCATTGAAGGGGAGGGCTGCGATGAGGAGGGAGATGGAGGAGAGTTTGGGTTGGGGAGGGAGGGATTAGCTAGGGTTTGGGAGTGGTTTGCCAGGTTATTAAAATACGGTAACTATGTCAGTATTGTATTTGTCGGAGATTTATTCCGACGAATTCGGGAACACGTTTGTCAAATTTTAAAATTTTTTAGGGATTATTTTGTCAATAACAAAAATTATGTACTATTTTGTCAATGTCATAATCTTTCGAATATCGATTTGGTATTTATTTCTATATAACACCACAAGAACACCTGATCTAAGCTTAATAAAATTTATTAATCTTTTAGTAGCTTGAAAATTAGAGACTTATAAAATATGGCAAAAAATAATTAAAATAACAAAAGGATTATTGAAAACCTATTAATTAGCTCTTGAATTATTCAATTTTGTGTGGAATATATGTAATGCTTTTAATGCTAAATTAATGTGCAAGGACTGCCAAAGTTATAGTGCCTTAGTGCAATGTACGGATCCATTAATTTTTGCAAATGCATTGAATTAAAAAAGTCTTTTGTAAAGTATTTGGTCCGATCTCTAAGACAATAGTGACTAGGGGTGCCAATGGGTGGAGTAGGATAGGGTTTGGAACCAACTCTAATTCTATTCGCGGGTTGAGAATATCTCAATCTTAACCCTACCCGCTCTTAACCCGCGGATATCCGACCCTACACGCGAATTATAAAAAAAGATGCAATCTTATTATATAACTTGATGATAATTTAAAAAAGAACTGACTTTTATGTTAAAAAAATATTAAATTATCAATTAATGATCTTCTTTTAATGACTAAGGATCTTTTGCATTTAGTGAGAGGTCTTTGGTTCAACATCCACTTAAAACATATTTTTATATAAGTATATAACATATACATATATAGGGTGCGGGTTGGTCGGGTAGGGTTGAGGCACAACCCGCACCCTACCCAACCCGCACGATAACCCTACCCGCTGCGGATCGGGTTGGCAACCCTACCCGACCGGGTGGGGTCGGATTGGGTACCCGCGGGTAGGGTACATATTGCCACCCCTAATAGTGACACTGAAGCACTGTCCGAATTAAAAATTGTATGCTGTTGTAAAATAAATAAAGAAGATATAATAAAATATAAAATAAATATGTATAAGTAGAAGACTCTAATATTAATATTTACTAATATTATTATAATATATTGATATTATATTAGTAAAATATGAAGAAAAAAGAGAGAAAAGTGCTTTTATTTATGTTATTGTGTATCTCGTCAGAAGATTAGGCCTCTATTTATATACATACATAAAGTTATATTTTCAAACCTTTTTAAATGTAATTTCTCTTGAAAACTTCAACTTTATAGAAAATGGACATCCACCTCAAGCTATCTTATTTTATCACAACACTCCTCCTTAGATGACCATTTAAGATTATGCCTCGTTAAAACCTTACTAAAGAAAAATCCAATGGAAAAAAAATTTTAGTGAAGGAAAAAGAGTACAATATTCTTTGATAGGGACTGCCTCATTAAAAACTTGTCAAGAAAAATCCAATGGAAAAAAACCTGACCAAGGAAAAAAAAGTACAGTCTCTCCCTCTTGTCGACATCATTTAATGTCTCAAAATCGGCGCATCCCAATCTCATGTACCAATCTTTCAAAGGAGGATTTTGGGAGTGACTTCGTAAATAAATCTGCCAGATTATCACTTGAGCGGATCTGTTGGACATCAATTGTCCCTTAATTTTGAAGATCCTGAGTGAAGAAGAATTTGAGAGAAATATGCTTTGTTCTATCACCTTTAATGTATCCACCCTTAAGTTGAGCAATGCATACTATATTATCTTCAAACAGGACAGTTGGAGCTATCTTATGATCAATCAGTCCACACATAATGACAGAATATATTGGATCAAACTCCTGAGCCAAAAACACTCGCAACTTGATTCATGAATCTCTAGTATTTCAGCATGATTAGAGGAGGTTGCTGCTATTGTCTGTTTTGTGGACCTCCATGATATAGTTGTACCACCATATGTGAATAGGTATCCTGTTTGAGATCTCCCTTTATTTGGATCAGACAAGTATCCAGCATCTGCATAGCCAACTAATTGTGACTTGGATTCATATGGATAAAACAATCCCATATCAACCGTTCTATGAAGATATCGAAAGATTTGTTTGATTCCATTCCAATGTCTTCTGGTTGGAGAGGAGCTGTATCTTGTTAGTAAATTCACAGCAAATGATATATCGGGTCTTGTATTATTGGCAAGATACATTAGTGCTCTAATGACACTAAAATATGGTACTTCAGGACCAAGGATATCTTCATTTTCTTCTTTAGGACGGAATTGATTTTTTTCCGCATCCAAAGACCTTACGATCATTGGGATACTTAATGGATGTGACTTATCCATATAAAATCTCTTCAAGATCTTTTCTGTGTATGTTGTTTGATGAATAAAGATCCCTTTTTTTGTATGCTCGATCTGCAGGCCGAGACAAAATTTAGTCTTTCTAAGATCTTTCATCTTAAACTCTTCTTTTAGAGTTTTTATAATTGTTGGAATCTCTTCAGGAGTTCTAATGATATTTAAATCATCAACGTACACAGCAATTATAATGAACCCAAATACAGATTTCTTTATGAAAACACATGGGCAGATATCATCATTTTTGAATCCGTTTTTGGCCAGATACTCAGTAAGACGATTATACCACATTCGTCCAGATTGCTTCAGACCATATAAAGATCTTTGCAATTTAACTGAGTATAATCCCTATTAATATTCATTGGATAGTTTAGATATCTTTAGTCCTTCGGGGAATTTCATATAGATATCACGATCTAATGATTCGTATAAATAGGTTGTTACCACATCCATTAAATGCATATGTAGTTTATGATATGCAGATAAACTGACCAAATAACGCAATGTTATTGCATCCACTACAAGGGAATATGTTTTTTCATAATCTATACCGGAACTTTGTGAAAAACCTTGTGCTACAAGTCGAGCTTTGTAGCGTACAACTTCGTTTTTCTCATTTCATTTTCTCACAAATACCCATCGATATCCAACAGGTTTTACATCTTCTGGTGTACGGACTACAGGTCCAAAGACTTCACGTTTTGCAAGTGAGTCTAGCTCAACCTTCATGGCTTCTTCCCATTTTGGCCAATCATTTCTTTATCGACATTCTTCGACTGATCTTGGCTCAAGATCCTTACTTTCATGCATGATATTTAATGCCACATTATATGTAAATATTTCATTGACAATTGTCTTATTTCGGTCCCATTTTTTTCCGTAAAGACATAATTTATCGAGATCTCGTTTTTTTCTCAATTTTCAGGTACCTGAACGTCTTCTGGCGTTAAAACTATATCAAAATTTTGGACAACTGTAGGTGTCTTTACTATGTCTTTTTCAACAGGAATAGTATTTACCTCTTTTCTTTTTCGAGAATTTTTGTCTTTGGAACCGACAGGCATGCCATGCTTCTGGCGTGAATTTGTGTCAGTGGCTATTTGTCCGACTTGGACATCAATTCGAATTGGGGCATTTTTCGCTGGTTTATAAGACGTGGTTATCCTCTTTGTATCAAAAAATGTATCAGGCAATTCATTTGCTATTCTTTGCAAATATATAATATTTTGAACTTCTAGTTCACATTGCACTGATCGAGGATCCAAATGCATCAAGGATGATGCATTCCAATTAAGTTCCTTTTCAGGAAGCTTATTCTCTCCCGCTAATGTTGGAAATTTTGATTCATCAAAATGACAATCTGCAATTCGGGCTTTAAATACATCCTCAGTTTGTATCTCAAGATACCTTACTATAGAGGGAGAA
Organism: Arachis hypogaea; assembly: GCF_003086295.3. Lineage (NCBI taxonomy): Eukaryota > Viridiplantae > Streptophyta > Magnoliopsida > Fabales > Fabaceae > Arachis > Arachis hypogaea. The sequence continues at coordinate 4,215,343 of NC_092047.1, forward strand.
TCATTTCCAACATATATCCCCAATTTTCTTTGGGGTCCCATTTTGGTGCGAGAAGGTGGTGTAATGGGAACATATATCGCACACCTAAATATCCTTAAATGGGAAACATTTGGCTGCTTACCAAAAGCTAATTACATAGGAGAGAACTTATGGTGACTCGTTGGTCTTAAACGAATAAGTGCTGCGGCATGTAAAATAGCATGCTCCTAACCCGAAGTTGGGAGATTTGTTCTCATAAGTAAGAGTTTAGCATTTAATTGGAGGCGTCTAATAAGTGATTTTGCTAACCCATTTTGTGTGTGAACACGAGCTAGTGGATGTTCAACACTTATTCCATTAGCCATACAATAGGCATAAAAAACTTGGAAAGTAAATTCACCAGCATTATCAAGACGAATTGCTTTGATTGGATTTTCTGGAAATTGTGCTTTTAATCGAATAATTTGAGCAAGTAATCTCGCAAACGTCAGGTTGCGAGAAGACAATAAACACACATGTGACCATCTCGAAGATGTGTCTATTATGACCATAAAATATCTAAAAGATCCACATGGTGGATGGATAGGTCCACATATATCACCTTGAATCCTTTCTAGGAATTCAGGGGACTCAAATTCAATCTTTACTGGTGATGGCCTTAAAATTAACTTCCTTGAGAACATGCAGCACAACAAAATTCACTAGATTTAAAAATCTTCTGGTTCTTTAGTGAATGTCCATGGGAGTTTTCAATAATTCTCCGCATCATGATTGTTCCCGAATGACCCAATCGATCATGCCAAGTTATGAATTCATTTGGGCTAGTAAACTTTTGGTTTACAATAGCATGTGATTCAATTGTACTAATTTTGGTATAATATAACCCAGATGAATGTGATGGTAACTTTTCTAATATAACCTTTTTATTTGAATCATGGGTTGTGATATACAAATACTCATGATTTTCCCCATTCATTGTTTCAATATGATATCCATTTCGGCGAATATCTTTGAAACTCAACAAGTTCCTCAGAAACTTGGTATATAATAGTGCATTATTTATTATGAATTTTGTTCCTCCAGGAAATAAAATTATAGCTCTTTTGGAACCTTCTATCACATTACCCAAGCCAATAATAGTATTAACACATTCTTCTTTTACCACAAGATGGGTAAAATATATATATATATATATATATATATATATATATATATATATATATATATATATATATATATATATATATATATATATATCACTTTTGAGAATGGTGTGCGAACTTGCACTATCCGCAAGGCATACATCTTCATTATATATTCTTGCCATTTTCTTCAAAGATAAATAATAATAAAATGAGTAGTAATACATGCACAGTCAAATTAAATTCTTGATTGGAATTATTTTTCTAAGAAACACTGTACAATGTCATACACTAAAATTTTATTATTATCACTATTATTATTAAAACTGGACACATTTAGTGATTTCAAAATTCTTAAACATAAACATAAACATTAATACTTCATTATTTATATACATCATATTTAAAACTTAAATACATAAAAAAATAAAACTTAACAATAAGTTCCTTACATTATCTATTTACATGAATACTTAACAATCTCACATATTAAACTATTCTATCATTGATCAAATGACCAATATTTTCTTCAAGATCCTCAAAGAAATCAGATACATCATAATGAGTGGTGTAATTTTCAGCATCATTTGAAATAAAATTTATTTCCTTTCCTTTGTCATCCTTTTTCAAAGATGCTTGATAAAGATCGATTAGGTGCCTTGGGGTACAACAGGTACGTGACCAATGGTCCTTTCCACCACAACGGAAACATGTATTCTCTGTTGATTTATTTTGCCCAGAGTTTTTTTTTTATCCCACTTTTGGTGAGATCCTTTTTTGTAAATATAATTCTTCTTCCTTCCATAATTTTTCTTGTTACCAAAATCTTGCCATTTACCTCTTCTGGGGTTATGAATTGCCGCATTTACTTCAGGAAATGAGGCGGCGCCAGCTGGGCACACTTCATGATTCCTTAAAAGTAATTCATTGTTGCGTTCAACAACAAGAAGGTAAGAAATTAACTCAGAATACTTTTTAAATCCTTTTTCTCGATACTGCTGCTGCAGGAGCACATTCGAGGCATGGAATGTCGAGAAAGTTTTATCTAACATATCATTATCAGTTATCTTTTTCCCACATAATTTCATTCGTGAGGTGATTCAAAACATTGCAGAATTATATTCATTTATGGATTTAAAATCCTGTAGACGCAAGTGCGTTCATTCATATCGGGCTTTAGGAAGTATCACTGTCTTTTGATGATTGTACCTTTCTTCAAGGTCTTTCCACAGATCTGTAGGATCTTGTAATGTGAGATATTCATTTTTCAATCCTTCGTCGGAAAATCATGGCTTTGACTTTATCCTTCTGGGATACATTATTTTCAGCCTTAATGGTATCTCCAAGATCCATTGAATCAAGATGGATTTCAGCATCTAGTATCCATGATAAATAGTTGTTTTCAGATATATCAAGAGCATTAAATTCAAGATGAGAGAGATTCGACATAATGAAAATTTGTTACCTGAAGTCTTCCTAAAATTTGATCAAAGTCTCGTGTTGATAACATGTTGTAAAATAAATAAGGAAGATATGATAAAATATAAAATAAATATGTATAAATAGAAGACTCTAATATTAATATTCACCAATACTATTATAATATATTGATATTGTATTAGTAGAATATGGAGAGAAAAGAGAGAAAAATACTTTTATTTATGTTGTTGTGTATCTCAGAGGTTTAAGCCTCTATTTATATACATACATAAGGTTATGTTTTCAAACCTTATTAAATGTAATTTCTCTTGAAAACTTGAACCTTATGAAAAATGGACATCCACCTCAGGCTATCTTATCTTTTCACAACATATGCAACTTAATACTTATATTTGAAGTCAAAGTAAATAATTTTAACTTTAAAAAAGATTCTCAATAATACATTGTTGTTAAAATATTTGTTCTAATAAAAAATATTAAAACTCAGTCTCTATTACAATAAATAAAATAGATAATATTACAAAAATTTTATTTATTCAAAACATCATTTATATTATTCATTTATATTCTTCATTGATTATAGGAACTAAATTTACCAACATTAATAATATTATTAAACTTAGATAATATACCAATCAAGAAATTAAAAATAAAAAAGTAAACGAATTCAAAACAGATCTTCAGACGAAGAACATATATATAAAGATAAAATAAAAAAGATAATAAAAAATACATACATGTCAATAGTTCAAAAAAGAAATATGCTTTTTTAAAACTATATGACAGGAAGAAGAAAAAAACTACTCTAACAAATAACAACAAAAAAATAAAAAAAACATATATCATACAAAAAGATTAAGTTTATCAATTAAAATAAATACAAAAATATAAATAAAAATAAAAATATAATTTTGTATAATTTTAATATAAAATAATTTTTGTATTATAAAATATTTTAATATAAAAATCAAATTTAATAGTAATTTATATATATATTTTAATTAATTTTTAAATAATATAATATTTATTAAAATATATTATATACTATTATTTATTTATCATCCCCACGATATAGGGACTCACTCTAATTGAATTAAAACTATGCGTCTTCATCCCAAACTTTTCGGGAGTGTTGTGTTTGAATATGTTATGTTTTAATTATTCGAAAGGAGCTACTCACATAAAAACGCTTAAAACATCTGTTTTAAAGATGTTTTTTTTAATAATTAATATTCAACTTATATAATCAATCAAACTGTGTTATTTTTGTTAAAATTAGATGAAATAAATCGGTTTAACCAAAAAATCGATAAACCAAATCTTGAACCAATTTAAATTAATATTTTTTATAAAAATAACTATAATATCCCTATTATAGAAAATGACTTAAAATATTTCTACTATATATTTTAAAACTCTAAATTTTAACCTTTTTCTTCTCTCTATGTCATCATAGAATTAGAATTTAAGATTTTCAAAATTAATATAAATAATAAGAATATTTTAGTCATTTTTTATAATAAGAGTATTATAGTCATTTTCTATAAAAAAGAATATTAATTTAGATCGGTTCAAGATTTGATTTATCGATTTTCGGTCAAATTCGTTTGTTTGGTCTAATTTTGACAAAAATAACACAATTTAATCGATTATATAGGTTAAATTTTAATTATTAAAAAACGTCTTTAAAAAAAGACTTTTCAAACGTCTTTATGTGAGTGACTCCCTTATTCGAAATGTCTCTCATTAAGTATATTTTATTTTTAGTTGGTTGTCATAATTTAATTCGGTATCATTTTTTATCATTAATAAGATTGACATTATATATATAATGGGATAAAAAAACAATAATTATTAGTAGAGTAAAGTTCATATGTTATGTATTATTACTTTTAAAAGTTCATATACCTTTCTGATTGAGAAGGTTTAGAATCCCATTTTATATAGTATATACTTTGATGAAGAAATCATCCAAGTTATTTATTTTGCGTGCTTTATGATATATTCTGTTAAGAACCGTTTTGTATGATTTCAAAAGGAAAGCATAATATAATTGCTCTTCTTTTAATTTATGTTATCCTGCAAAGAACAAAGTCCCTTTCTCTCACTCTCAGCACCTCATCTATCCCATTCTCAAATTAAACTCTTACTCTTAATTAATTCCATTCAGCAACTTATCATACATTATTTTCGCCTCAATTTATTTGTGGCACACAAGTTTGACACTCTTCTGATCTGTAAGTGATTTTTTTTTCTCTAGAATGTGTAATTTTTTATTATTATTATTATTATTATTATTATTATTATTATTATTATTATTATTATTATTATTAAAAACACTTGTTAAGGTTATTAAAGTAGTAAATTTCATGGATAAATAATTTTTAAATTAAACTTCAATTCATTAAACACTAAAAAAACTAGTTATTTTTTAATGGATTATCAAAATACTTGAAATTAATTAGCTAACACCCCTTTCAATTTCATGTCAAATCTTTTTTCCTCTAATATATACGGTGCTCAACTTAATTTAGAGTTAGAGTTAGATTTATTTTGTATATATGAAATGTACAAATACACACATCTTAATAACACTTGGCCTATTTTGAACATATGTTCTACCTCTATTAGCGTTGAAATAATCATGACTTGTTTCCTTCTTCTATTGTGGCAATTAGATTTGAGTCCTAAGATTTTTGAAGGTTCACTTGGATCAGGTTCAATTTGGAGATTATATTATAACTTATCAGGTTTGTATCTCGCCCTTCATTCTTTGTTAGCATATCATTTTACATTAGAACGATTGTTTATAATGAGAATAAAATAAATGATAAAATTTAGACTATTACTATATTAAGTTATAAAGTTTCTTAACAGGTTTTAACATTCGTCATTTGCCTAATTATATTATATAAATTTGTCTTTTCTAAATTTATATCAAGATTGCCAAAGTCACAAGCTAAAAAAATTCGTGGAACTCACCTAAATTCGACTAATAAACTCGTATAAATTTACCTGTTATAAATTTTTTTAAAATATATATATATATATATATATATATATATATATATATATATATATATATATATACTTAAATCTAAGCATTTAAAATTAATAACTTCAACCCAAAACACATAATAAATTAAAATAATAATATAAGTTATAATAAGTATTATACATTCAAATCCTCTACAATTATATAATAAATACTTATAATTAAGCACTCTGAGTCTAATTCCCAACATTAAGACAACATAAAACACACACAAAGATAATCAAAGCTAACAGACAAAATAAAAGAAATACAACTAATCAATGATTAAAAGTTCTATTAGACTAAACTCAAATCTTCTAACATCAATCTTCATGCTATCATAAATTGAGGAACTTATCCCATAACCAACATTCTCAAGCATTCTGCCTGTCATGAACAAATTCAAAATCATTCAACAACCACTCTTAAAGTATTTAACTTAAAAAAAAAAACATTTGACAATTAAACATTTAAGTTCAACAGTCTATTGACAATTAAATATAATCAAGTTACTAACAATCATGAACCATATTATTTAAACAAACAATTAACATATAATTAAGAATTTAGCATAAACATAAATTATAATTATAATACTATAATGAGGAATTAATAAGTAGATGCTAACATCTCATTGAGGCACCTAAGAGAAATAATATATAAGCAGCTTAGCCTTGAGAATTATCATGGGATTAAAAACAAAGACAATTCAAAGCCATCAATCTTTGTAAGAATTAGTTTTGGTAAAACACCTCGCACCATAAACCAAGCATGTTTTTTTGCATTATAACAGTAAAATGTAATATACAATAACTAAAGCAAAAAAATTAAAAAAGAAAATAAAAACCTATCAGAGGTAGGGGCTCAAAGTAAAGAAACTGGGGCAAACTCAAAAGCTCGAATCAATGAATCAAAACTAGATGCAGCCATGACCAGGTACCCGACAAGACTGTGATGACAAGGATCGACAGCCAGGAGACATAGCAACGATAGAGAATGACAAATCAGATCAACCGAAAAAGAAGAATTTTTTCACCGCTAGTTCTGCACGATAACGTTCTATCGGGTCATGATTATCACACTTTATTTTATAAATCCATTTGTTACTAATTCCTTTCCTTCTATCCGGGAGTGGGACAAGCTCCCACGTCTTGTTTCTGCATAGTATTTCCATTTTTTCTTATATGGCCGTCATCCATAAAGAAGAATGTGGATTTTCAACAGCCTCTTGAAAGGTTGATGGTTCTCCATCTTCAATAACAAAACAATATGCATAATGGCAAGTTATGGTATAGTCGGCATGCCATGATGGTTTTCTCAGTTCAGGTGTTGTTCTGCGAGCTTCAGCTGGTCCTTGTTCAACTTGCTCAAGTTCTACTTCAAAAGAGTTCTTTTTTCTAGATTTATCATTCATTTATATTGTAGTAGTTTCTTTAGTGCTACTGTTGTTTTTTTGCTCCTTTTGCAACTTGTTTTCAGCAAATATAACATCTCTACTGAGAATAACAGCATAGCCCAAGAAGATATACTTTCTTGATTTAGGATCAAGCTTTGTTCTTTCTTCGATATTGAACATCACATAAATAGGACATCCAAACATATAGAGAGAAGAATAATCAGGTGGCTTACCTTGCCACATCTCCATTGGAGTTTTCAACCCAATTGCTGTTGACGGGGATCTGTTAATCACAGGATGTTTTGACTGCTTCTGTCCAGAAAGAATTGGCTAATCCTGCAGTCCGCAACATAGCTCGACTTCTTCTTAGAAGAGTTTTGTTCATCCGCTCTACAACACCATTTTGTTGAGGTATATATGCAACTGTAAATTGCCTCTGAATACCCTTATGCTTGCAAAATGCAATGATCACCATCAGTGCATTCTCCTCCATTGTCGGTCCTCATGCACTTTATTTTCTTCTCACTTTCAGGCTCTATTCGTGCTTTAAACTCCTTAAATACTAGAAACACATCTGACTTCTTCTTGATGGAAAATACCCAGATTCTTCGTGAGTAATCATCTATGAAGGAGACAAAATATTTTGCTCTTTCTAGTGATAATTCTAGTGATTCTCACACATTAGAATGAATCAAGTCTAGTACGTGCTTGCTTTTAGCGGTTGATCTTTTAAACTTCAATCTATGCTGTTTGCTTGTCCCAAGTGCTCATAGAAAGGTAGATTCATCGTTTTAAACCCTGGAAGGAGATTATGTTATGCAAGAACCTATATAGAGCATGTTCTGACATATGGTTTAATTTGCGATGCCACAATATCATTGTGTCTTCTTGGTCTACAAATGTAACTGATGCTTCTGCGTCTCGAACTGTATCTCTAGAAAGCAAGTAGAGATTGGTTGTTAGCCATTTTGCCTTCATGATCACACAAGCACCATTAGTCACTTTCAATGATCCAATTTCAATATTAATCTTGTACCCTTAAGAATCCAACCGCTCAACGGATAACAAATTTTTTCTCAGGCCATTCACATGTCTTACACCTTGAACTGTATGGATAGAACCATCAAACATCTTAATTTTGATGGTACCGATTCCAAAAATTTCTAAGGCATGATCATCTCCCATGAGTACAGATCCTTTTGAAACAGGTTCATAAGTGCTAAACCACTCATGATGTGGAGTCATGTGATATGTTGCTGCACAATTCAATATCCAGACATCAGCTAGTGGTTTATTGTCTTCATGACCAATAGCAACTTCGATGCACAAGACATTTCCATCATCAAAGGTGTTTGCAACACAACTATGTGAGGTAGTTGCATTAGCAGTTTTTTCTATGCTCTTCTTGTTGAACCAACAATCTTTCTTCAAGTGCCCTTTCTTGCCACAGTTGTAACAAGTAAGGTTCTTCTTTCGAGACCTTGATCTACCACAATTTTGACTCCCACTAGAGCCACATTTTGTTGATCTGCCTCTCATCACCGACAAAACTTCTGCTTGCTTAGAACTTTCCATTTCGATCATCTTTATTTTGTGCCTGCTTTCTTCTTCAAGAATAGTGGCAGCAACATCATCAAATCAAAGTTGATTAGCAATATTGTTATTTGTGATATTGATGATAAGTTGATCATACGAGTCTGGTAAACTTTGGAGAAGAAGTTCAGCACGTTCATTTTCTACAATTTGACACTACATGGCTGTCAATTGTGAAAATACAGTATTAAGATTGTTGATATAATCCGTCACCGATGTAGATTCACTCATACGAAGAGTATAGAGCCTCCTTTTCATGAATATTCTATTGTGAAGTGACTTCGTTTCGTACAACTTAGTGAGTGCCTCCCAAATCGCCTTTGCTGTCTGTTTCTCCGATATGCTTGATAATACGGAATCTGCCCATAGCCAAGTGTAAATTGGCAATGACGTTCCCCTCCATCTCTTTTCACTTGTCATCAGGAGTGTCGGTAGGCCTGCCTTCTATAATTCTCCTTTCTCGAAATTGCCTTGATCTTCAGTTTTCAAAGAAAAAAGTTATTCCCATTGAATTTCTCGATCTTAAATTTTGTTTCCATGGTTCTGATACCAACTTGCCCTTTTGCAGCGGAAGATTAAGAACCTAAAGTTCTGATACCACTGTTAGGTACCAGATTTAATAGAGACAAAATAACACAACTATAATTTGTGGACGAGAAATAGATAGAACTGAACAAGAATATAGATAATAGTGAAAATAATATGACAAAGTGGTGAAATTACAGTCTCTCACAATATATAGAGAAGTTTATAATACTCTCTTACATATTATAGAAATTCATACAAAGAGATTACACACATGAGAGACCTTACTACTTTTCTCTCTAAGTTTCACTCACTAATTCTATGCAAAAACATGACATACATTAGCAAATACCTTAACTCCCTATATAGTATTTTATGGAGGTGCATTTGGTTTACAAGTTGATCAAGTTGTGCACAAATTGCACAAGTGTGTGTACTAGAGTCTTCTTTTATATTCATCTTTATCAAGTTGTATGACAAGTTGATAAATATCAACTTATGTAACAACTCATTCTTTGACTAAGTCAAATATTGCAACTAAGATAACTTATCTTCAAGTTGCAAATTTTGCATGTAATACCCTACTACGCAGAGGTTTAAGCTTAAGTCATAAAATAGAGGTAGTGAGATATTATAACCTCTAAAAGAAAACATGTACGTAATATAGTTGAAAAAATTTATAACTAGGAGCCTTGAAAGAAGGTTTAAATAAAAACCGCAAAAATAAAACACATTGCACATGGAAAAGCGCAACCGGATAAAACATAAACTACACAATAAGAAGTGGAGGATCAAAATACAAAATAGCAAGCTCTTGACTCATCCCGCGAAGTAAATACATATGTCATAACCCGAAGGAATCCCAAAATACAAAATAAACGACCTGTTTCTCCATTGTCGACCTCTAAGAGGGACCTAGTTAGCTATATATACATATAGGAGAATTCTAAATCATAATATATCATATGATATCAAAATATAAAATCCTAAAATAGATTTTGTTTGCTAGATATCTCAAATTCTCACCGAGGTGCATACCGACCTGCATATAAAAATAACAACATATATATGGTATGAGAACCGAAGGTTCTCAGTATGGTAATAGTGCCCACATACATAATATACAAGGTCCCGGAAAAGCCAAAAGCAATCCTAGAACTTCGACACTCAGATTTAAATCTTAAGGTTTATAAATAAAAAACCATAAACAGGGTAGGTTATCTAATGTTCTTATTTCTAATTCCTTTCTAACTTAAGCCCTAATTTCCACCTTTCTCCAATCCTCCAAAACTCTAGTACACAGACAAGCAAATACAAACAAAGCAAACACAAATAGGATACATATATGGCAAGTAGCAAATATAGCAGGTAAGCATGATGATCACATAGGCAAATCCAATTAATGCACAATCATTCAAAACACACATATGCATATGATGTATGCCTTTCCTACTGGCCGTGAGTTCACGTGTTGGTTAAGTTACCAGAACCCGACACATCCGGTAGCTAACCTGGACATGGTCTCTAGGTTGCGCATCCCAAGGAGGAACACAAATGAAGGAGAGTGCATTTCCACCTTCTCCTGGAGGAATTACGAATGAGTGTACTTTTCCACCTTGCAACCGGAGAAGAATGTGAGAAAAAACAATACGAAGGAGAGTGCATTTCTACCTTCCCCACATCTACATCACGACAAGAGAGAAAATCCTTCGTCCTCAACTTGCAAACCTCATGAGCAGGATGAAACTCCCGTCCTCACCACGGGCGGGATAAAACCTCCGTCTCCATCAGGACACCGCAACCACGAGCAAAACGGGTTGGAACCTCCATCATTCCCTGGTGTAAGCACCAATACAATTTTCGAGGTGACACGTAAGCAGGATCACACCCAGATCTTACCATCTCAGCCAATCCGGCCATACTCAATCATTGCCAATCTCAACATTCACCTCTCAATTTAGTCATCAACTATACGTCATGATCAATTTCGCACTTCCTCAACCATATTTCACCACTTCACACACTTTCTTCACTTCCAAGTCACCATTTTCTCAAGGTTCAACCCCCTCACTATGAATAAAACTAAGTTTAGGGTCTTAAAGGGTAAAAATAGAGGTTTAAAAGTTCAAAATCATGTTTAAAATCACAAAACTCAAGTTTTTGAAAAACAGGGCATGCGTATGCGAATCATGTCCCGTGTATGCAGAAGGGTGATTTTTCCCAACTCGCGTACGCGACCCTTGCCCGCGTACGCGAGTACCCTGGACAGAGGCGAATGGTCGCATACGCAGCCATATGTCCGCGTACGCGCCCCACACCTTTTTCTCAAAAAGTTGTTTGATGGTTATCAGTAGCTAAGAGAAATGTGGTTGAATCTTAGCCTCCTTTTCTTGTGACTGTTACTTTTTGCTTTTTCAAATAAACTTAGGAGATATTTTTACTTTTGTCTCGTATCAAATTAAGAGACATTTTCTTTTTGTCTCCTGAGTAATAGAAATAGAAGAGAAGTAGAGAGGAAGGAGTAACACCCAGATATATCCTGGTTCAGCTACCTAGTGCAATGTAGCCTATGTCCAGTCTCCATCACAATTATGATGGAATTTCACTAACTTTTTTAACACATTACATACACCAAAACTTTTTTAACACATTACATACACCAATGTTTCCCTAGGATCTACCCAATCCTATTTGGAACAAATCCAGATTCTAACCCAATCTAAATTTGACTAGGACTCAACCTATCTTTCAACAGCCAAGTGCTAACCCAACTTGTAAGGGAATCCCCACAGGATTATGAAATAAAACAGAAAGATGTACAAAGAAAATCTGAGACATCTTATGGCCTTTTCTCCTAATTTAACTCACTGCCTTTTACCTTTTATTGGCTTTTTCTTACAAACCTCACCATGTTTGCCTTTTTCAATGAAACTCAGACAAATTAAACTGAGAAAAAGAAAATACTAATGAACAACATGAAGGAGGAGAAATCAACAAGCTTAGGAAGCTATGAGAACCGAACTCTGTGCTTTGTTCTTTCTCTCTTACTTTCAACCCTTGGCCGTTCACTCTTATTATAGAAGAGTGAATCTTCCAAGGTTGAAGCTAGTTCAAGGTCCATACTATCTTCTTCTTCTTTACAGAGCTTGCAACGGCTTTGTCAGTGATGAGAGAGAGATCCGAATTTGTTGAATGCAACTTATCCCTTCTCTCTCATCCTTTTTCTTCAAGCTTCTTCAATCTTGACCGTAGAGCTTTGTTTTGGCTCCAGGTTTTGATTTGGACTGTGGATGAGCTTCTGACTATAGTTGACTTCACTTTCTCCATGGTTGCTTGATTTGTGCTTGAGACTTCGTGGATTTCTTCTTGGTTCCTCGATGTAGCCAAATGAGAGAAGATACTTTCTTGAAATGCTCTGACCATATGAAAACTGGCTACTTGGTTGTAGCTTTTTAATTTCTTCTTGCTTAGATTTGGAAACAAACCTTTTGTTCTTCAACCTACCATAGCTTCTGCACTTTCCTTTTCTTTCTTTCTTCCTTGTCTATGACGTGACTGAAGTGAAAGGAGAGAGGAGAGAGAAGAAAGGATTTGGCTTTCAGTGGAAGCTTCAAGAAAATTAATTGAAATGAATTTAGGGTTCAAGTATTTGAAGGTGGGAAGTATAGGTTACCGAATGGGCTTGAAGGATTTGGGCCATCTATCTTTCTTTGGTTCATGGATGTGTGATGGGACTTGGCTTAATTATGGTGGACCAATGTATGTTTTACAATGGGCTTAATCATTTGTTCCTTGGGCCAAGATGTTTAATTTATTTTCCTGCACACTTAAACAAATAAGTTATACAAACAATTGATAATTAGCTTATAATGTTTGTACATCACAGAAATTAGTTTTTCAAACTCAACACTGTTAATGCTGCAGAATTTACATTTAAACACCAAACTTCCAACGCGTATAGCTTTTTTGTAAAAAAAAAAATTTTCATCATTCTTCAAACGGTGTAAATTTCACGGACGCAATTTTCAATTGAAACAAATTTGGAAAAACTTGAGGATTCGAAAGCCGAGTTATGGCCCGCCGAAGTTCAGTAAAAAATCAGATTTTTTCTCAAAAATACCAACCTCTATTTTTACCAAATTTTCTTTTTCAAACCAAACCACTATCAACCAAAATACTTCCAAAACACTTATAATCAATGCCAAATGCTTATCAACCTTTAATCAATCATTCAACCATTTAAACTATTCAATTCTCAATTTCTCAACTCATTCAAGATTCTCAATTTAATATACTTTAAGTCAATACTCATCAATAATTACACAACAATATTTCTACATATAACAACTCATACTCATTCAACCAATTCATACTCATACCTAACCAATTCTCATTTACTCCGTGACCCATCAATACACAAATTCATGAATTTCAACCCCAAGAATTCATAATCAACATAATCTCATTCTCAATCATTAAAATATCATCATTAAATCACCAATCACCAACCCATTTTAAGACCACTCAATATTTTTATTAAGGTTACTAACTCATAACATACATACATGCTTCAACCTATCTTATAGTCATCTAGCCTATGTTTTCACAAGACATTATATATTATATACGGGAAACCAAAACCATACCTTGACCGATTTCTCTCTACGCCAAAGACACCTTAAATATGCAAGACCACAAGTCTTCACCACCAAAATTCAGCAACCAAGACTCAATCCAAGCTTTCAATCACCTCAATTATGTTCCACAATTACATATTCACTACCTAATATACATTATCGCATACATATACACAAACTTAATACTTAACCACAATTAATCAAGAAATTCACTATGGTTTGAGAATCCTCACCTTACCAACGAAAAATTGGGTCAAAACTCGGCAAGCCTACTAGGTTAGCTTGATCCTAAACATCAAAACCAATAAAATCTCAACACCCAAATCATAGGATTTTTGAAATTGGGGGAGGAGAGAATCAAAACTGAAAAGTGACTTCCTTACCTAATTGAGTACTGGGCTTTGTAGAGCTTGACACTGCGGTCGCGTGGCCGCATACGGTGCTGCGATCGGAGCTCCGGATCAAAAGTTATATGAAGTTAAACTTTAGCCAAGGGTTTGTAAATTTGTGCTTTATTCTTCCCCCTTCTCCCTTGTGCACCGTGTTTCTCATCATATGGGGAGAGGGGATGCTGAGTTGCTTAAGTAAAATGGGGTTGGGTTGGGTCATGGGCCCGATTTAGATCCGGTTCAACTGGTTTGGTCCGTTCGAACCTGAGGTCTTTGCGTTAAAGCAAGGTGGATCTTCCGCTACGACAACTTGTCCTTTAGTAGTAATAGGATAAATAATTATATATATTATAAAAGCAAAACCAAGCACTTATTAAGTTATCATACTAAGGACTAATAATTATATATATTATACTAAAAATAATTATATTTAAATTAAAGCAATATAATTTAAAAATATAAAATATTATTTTTATTTTTTTATAATAATATTGTATTTGTTTATTTTATAGTTAATTTTGATATACTAACAATATAAGATATTTTACATAAGTATCAATCACCTCTCTTCTTTTGAATAACCATTTCATGCTGTTAATATAAAAAATAATTATTTTTGCTGACGTAGCGTTACATAATTAAATATAATGTATCCAAATTTTAATTTTATTATAATTGTAAATATTTATTTAATTATTACCGGGTCAAACGGTTCAACTAGTAACTCATCGGTTGAACCATTAACCCAGTAACTTAGTCGGATCGATTACCGGTTCGGTTTTGATAACTATGATTTAACTGTAAAATTTAACTTTCTAATATTTTTGAATAATAATTTATTTATTGGATACTTATTTATTAATTTTACGGGTTTTACAACTAGAACTTTGACTATACAAGTTGGACAACTTGCAAGTAGTTTCATGAGTCTTCTAACTTAATAAGGACCATTTGCATCATACTTGATTCTAGACCAAGTTTAAGTTCTATAATGTTCTTTAATTTTCTTAAAACTTCATCATGCTCTACTTGTATCATTTGTAACCTCTAGCCATTTTTGTTGATTTCAAACCAAAAGAAGAATTTTGCTTCTTCTTTTCACATATGTTACTAATTTGTTGAAAGACTATGGCCTTGGTGATGCCAAACCTACGAGTACACCTATGAAATACACATCCAAACTATCCAAGATAGTGGCTCTTCCTTACATTAACGTCTTAGGTTATCGTCTATTAGTGGACAGATTAGTATATTTGACAACAATACGACCTGATATTTGCTATGTTGTTGGCAAATTAAGTCCATGCTTAGATTGTCCTACCACTGCACACTACCAAACAGCAATTTAAGTTCTCATGTACCTTAAAAACACCCCTGCTACTGGACTTCTATTCCCTGTCTCACCTGACCTTAGTTTGAAAGGATTTATTAATATTAATTGGGCCTCATGTCCAGACATTGATGTTGATTGTCTGCATCTTGTCTGATCAAATTACTTCCAATTTTGAGCAAGAATCAGACAACAGATATACTCATAAAGCAGTGTGACCAAATTGATTATACCAAATCGATTTTAATAACTCAAAGAATAAACCACTTATATTTTATTAGGAGATTTTTTATGTTATAGTATACAATGTTGTTTTTTTATTAACTAGGAAATTAACTACTTTACTAGTAATTTTTACATTGAGCAATTGTAATTTTTTTCCCTTTGTGTGGTTAACCTTTCTTTTCCATCTTATACTTTTTTGCTAGGTTGTTTTCACTAATTCTCCAATGGCTGATGTTGTTTCTGGTGTGGCATCAACACTCTTAGGCAATCTAGCAACAAAATCTTTTCAAGAGATTGCTCTGGCATGTGGTCTTAAAGATGATGTAAAAAACTTTGAAAGTTCTTTGAGAATCATCAAAGCATATCTCATAGATGCTGAGAACAAGCAAGCAAAAAACCACAGTATAGATGAGTGGTTGAAGCAACTCAGAGAGGCATTTGATGACGCTGGTGACATATTAGATGAAATAGAGTATGAAGCAAAACTTAATGAAGTGATCAAAATGTATGGAAGCATTTGCACCAAGGTCCGCCGGTTCTTCTCATATACAAGTAATCCACTTGCATTTCGCATCAGGATGGCCCACAAAATCAAAGATATGAAACAGAAGATGGATGAAAAAATAAGAGAAGGGAGAAAGTTGGGTATAGTTGAACAACATGTCAACGCTCCAGCTATGGAGCACAATTTAGCATGGCGAGAGACTGCTTCTTCATTGCCTTTCCGTTTGTGTGGTAGACTTGAAGAGAAAGAGGAGATTATAAATTCATTGATGACACAAAAATCAGAAGCTAATAGTATTGATGTGATCTCAATTATTGGGATTGGAGGTTTGGGAAAGACTACACTTGCACAAATGGTTTACAATGATACCCCAATAAAGAAGCATTTTGATCTCTTAATGTGGGTGTGTGTATCTGATGATTTTGATGTGAAGAAGCTAATACAAAGAATTATTCATGCAGCCTTAAAGAGAGAGAATGTTGCGGATGCAAATTCTAGTTTGGAATATATGATATCTCTTCTCAATCAAACATTACATGGTAAGAAATTCTTACTCGTGTTAGACGATGTTTGGAATGAAAACCACAACAAATGGGATGAATTGAGAAATCACTTGTTAGAAGTAGGTGGTGACAAAGGCAGCAAAATTCTAGTGACCACTCGTAGTAGAAAAGTTGCTGACATTGTGGGGAGTAATCTTGTAATGAAATTAGAAGGACTTCCTGAGAATGAATGTTGGCGGCTCTTTGCAAAATGTGCATTCCAAGAAGAGAAGGACGAAGAGAAGTACCCAAGGCTAAAGCAAATTGGGGAGCAAATTGTTAAAAGATGCAAAGGAGTACCCTTGGCTATAACAACTTTGGGTTGCTTGCTTAGATCAAAATGCCATGATGAAAATGAGTGGAGAAAAATAAGGGATAGTGAGGTGTGGAATCTCGATCAAGAAGAAACTGACATTTTGCCATCACTCAAATTGAGTTACAATCACTTGCCACCACAACTAAAGCAATGTTTTTCATACTGCTCTTGTTTTCCAAAAGATTATGAATATGTGGCTATTGAGTTGATTATGTTGTGGATGGCTCATGGACTCCTCCAACCTACACGCGAAGAGGAAGATGCAGAAGATATTGGAGAGTTATATATTAAAAAGCTTGTTTCAACATCTTTACTTCAAATTGATGAAGAAGATTCTTTCTACTTTCCCAAGATTCGAAATTCGATGGCATTTAAAAATCTCAAAATGCATGATCTTGTACATGATCTTGCAAAATTAACAATGAAAGAGTCAAGCAGAACAAGAACCGTTGTGCAAGAGGGGCAACAAGAAGCATCGATAGAATGGACCTCCGACAAGTTCAACTATCTGAGAGTGTTGCACCTAACAAAAGATACGGAATTGAGCTCGTTTCCTGATGATTGCTTTGCCAGAATGAAGAAGCACTTGAGATATCTCTATCTTGGAAATTGTGCTAGTTTGAAAAAGCTAACTGATTCCATTTGTAAGCTGCAAAGTTTGCAGAGTTTGCGCCTTTATTGTGACAGCCTTGAAGAACTTCCCAAAAACATGAACAAACTCATCTATCTACAATATTTGCTTTTGGCGGATATCAAAATTACAAGTTTGTCTTCAATGAATATAGGGCGCTTCCAACAACTCAAATTCTTGTATCTTTTCAAATGTTCAAGGTTAGTGTACGTACCAAGTGCTGTTGGTCGCTTGACTACTTTAAAGAAGCTGGTCTTTCTTTTTTGTAATAAGCTGGTGTATTTTGAGGATGAAGAGGAAGAAGGAAAGCAACATGTGTTGGTAAATAATTTAAACCTTCAATTATTCTCAATCACTGGATCAAATAACCTGGATGCTTTACCAAAATGGCTTGAAAGAGCTACTAAATTGCAATATTTGAGTATAAGCATGTCAGGGATAAAATCATTGCCCACAAGGTTGCCGATGACCTCCCTTGAAGAACTTGATATCTATTGGTGTAAAGAATTGTCATCTCTTCCCAACATGGATCAAACTCATAATCTTCAATATTTACAGATATCTTATTGTCCCAAATTATATGTAAGGTACAATAAGGAGACAGGTTCAGATTGGCCCAAAATTGCTCATATTCCATATTGCAAGGTTAGTTCAAATAATCTATCTCATAATATTACAAATCTAACCATACTGGTTTATTATTATTATTATTTCAATTTTTGCATGAATAATTAATTGTTCGAATTTGAGGTTTTTGAGTTGATTATGTTGTGGATGGCTCATGGACTCCTCCAACCTACACGCGAAGATGAAGATGCAGAAGATATTGGGAAGTTGTATATTAAGAAGCTTGTTTCAACATCTTTACTTCAAATTGATGAAGAAAAATCTTTCTTTTTTCCTAAGTTTCAAAATTTGATGACATTTAAAACACTCAAAATGCATGATCTTGTACATGATCTTGCAAAATTAACAATGAAAGAGTCAAGCAGAACAAGAACCGTTGTGCAAGAGGGGCAACAAGAAGCATCGATAGAATGGATCTCCGACAAGTTCAACTATCTGAGGGTGTTGCACCTAAAAGAAGATATGGAGTTGAGCTCGTTTCCTGATGATTGCTTTGCCACAATGAAGAAGCACTTGAGATTTCTCTTTCTTGAAAATTTTCCTAGTTTGAAAAAGCTTCCTGATTCCATTTGTAAGCTGCAAAGTTTGCAGAGTTTGGGCCTTTATTGTGACAGCCTTCAAGAACTTCCCAAAAACATGAACAAACTCATCTATCTACAATATTTGCTTTTGATGAAGATCAAAATTACAAGTTTGTCTTCAATGAATATAGGGCGCTTCCAACAACTCAAATTCTTGTATCTTTTCAATTGTTCAAAGTTAGTGTCCGTACCAAGTGCAGTTGGTCGCTTGACTACTTTAAAGAAGCTGGGATTTTTTTGGTGTGAAGAGCTGATGAATTTTGAGGATGAAGAGGAAGAAGGAAAGCAACATGTGGTAGTAAATAATTTAAACCTTCAATTGTTCTTTATCATTGGATCAAAAAAGTTGGACTTTTTACCAAAATGGCTTGAAAGAGCTACTAAATTGCAATATTTGAGTATAGACAAAACAGGGATAAAATCATTGCCCACAAGGTTGCCGATGACCTCTCTTGAAGAACTTTATATCTATCGGTGTGAAGAATTGTCATCTCTTCCCAACATGGATCAAACTCATAATCTTCAGTATTTAGTGGTATATAATTGTCCTGCATTATATGCAAGGTACAATAAGGAGACAGGTCCAGATTGGTCCAAAATTGCTCATATCCCACATTGCAAGGTTAGTTCAAATAGTCTATCTCATAATATTACAAATCTAACTTTATTATTATTATTATTATTATTATTATTATTATTATTATGATGCATGAATAATTAATTGTTGATGTTTTATGTTTAATTAACCAGTTAGAGTTATATCTTACTCTCCCTATAATTAATTCTAGAACTTTTTAAATTGTCAATTGTTTGAATTTCTTTTTAATAATCTTTCTAAATAAATACATGAAATCGATTAACATTATTATGCCTGCAGCACATGTCTTGAATTTTAGTTATGAATCTTAATATTACCACTAATAATGGTAACTCTTTCCATTACTACGTATTATGAATTATTGTATTGAAAACCACAATAAGCTAATTGTTATGTGAAATTCAAAGAATGAATAATTCTTAACCATTTGAATATTGGTTCAACATTATTTAAAATGAGCACAAAATTTTATTATTACTGTGATTATAGGAGTTGATGCATGAATCTTTATTTTTGGATAGTGAAATACTTTTTTTATTGTCAATTGACAGAAAATGGAAATTTAGAAAATTATAAAACAATTTAATAGTATATATATATATATATATATATATATATATATATATATATACATGCATGGTTGAATTAAAGCTCAAGTTATTTTAATTTCATAAGCACTAGTCTGTATTATTGCAACTTTACATATACTTGATAATAATAGCATTATCTTTGCCTAATGGTTGTGTTCTAATAATTGCTTTGTTTGGCAACTCAGATTATATTTTTGTTGGAGACCATTAAGAAGGATGCTTATTGGAGGCTAGTATTTAAGACAGAGACTAGTATTTAAGCAAGAGTAGATACTACATCTAACTCACAAACTTAAGATGTTAAGTTTATGAGTCTCTCATCTTATAAATTTTTTACTCTTTTTTTTTTATGTGGAACTAACTCCATACACTCCTCACACTTACAACACTAACAGTCTTTAGCTACAACTACTTTATAAATGCTTTAATTTGTGTGGGTCGATTGCTTTTGTATGTTCCATTTTCTTTTAAAACTGAAAGAAAGCTATGTAGCTGGGCACCTCAAACTTTTGGGTGTTGAGTTTAGAAGTAGTTTGAATATGTCAAGGTTTTACTTGTTCTAGATTTCTATCTATTTTATTCAATTTTTAATTCGGTGTTACAGCTAAAATTTCTAATCACATTTGATTGTGCAAACAAATTTTACATCCAAGCATGCATTTTATTTCATTCATCCTTATTACAATTATTAAATGGTTAAATGACTTTTATAAAATACATGTTATTTTGCTTTAGTTCTTGTAATTACTTTTCTTTTGATTCACTAAAATTTAATAGGAGTGTTTGGATTTCTTCAATTTAGGACAACAAAATATATATTTATATATAAATGATCACAAGAACTTCTGATCTAAGCTTCATAAAATCTATTAACCTTTTAGTAGCTTGAAAATCAAAGACTTATAAAATATGGCAAAAAATAATTAAAATAACAAAAGGATTATTGAAATTCTATTAATTAATATTAATATATTTGTTAATTCAACTATGTTAGGTGTACACTAAAATTAACTACTAAAATTAGTTTCTAATATAAAATATATATTAAAATATAGAATAGTAAGAATACACATTAAAAATAAATTAAACTATTTATATACCTATACAAAAATACATAATAATTAATTTAGTGTATTAATTAAATAATATTTTTGTTGTTAACTAGAAGATATTGGAGAGTTGTATATTAATAAGCTGGTTTCGCTTCTTTGCTTCAAATTGATTCTTCTTCGGTTCTTCCTACTCCTTGAATTTGAAAAATTCAATGACATTTAAAAGACTCAAAATGCATAATCATGTACATGAACTTGCAAATTAAGAATGAAGAAGTAATTGGCCTCTGACAAATTCAACTATCTAAAAGTTTTCAAGTACTTGAGATTAATATAGATCATTCAAGTTGAAAGATTTACCTGATTGACTTTACAGAGCTACTAAATTGCGCTATTTGAGAATATGGGGAGGAAGAATGGAATCATTTCCCACATGCTTTCCAAGTGATTCTCTTAAAGAACTTCATATCATTTCTTGTAGACTCTTGTCATTTCTTCCCAACAACATGGACCAATTTCATATATAATTTTCAATTCTCAGAGATAGATGATTGTCCTAATTAGATTAGATAAACTTATCATGTTAGACCTAATTAGGACGGTTAGGTGTATGATGTAGCTACTGCGGTGTCATTTAAGTAAATTTTGACGCTATCAGCAATGAAAACGATAAAAAGACTAATGTGACTAACTTAAATTTTTTGAATGACAAATTTGATTAAAAAAATATTTCAAAAACCAATTTAGAGAACAAATGTTTTTTTAGAAACGAATTTGATCATTTAATCATTGACAATTCTTACACGCACTTACTTGTTTACGGCTATATTTACTATTTCATATATCATCTCTTGTAGCTAGGAGTGTACTCTTGAATTTTTGCAGATTGATGGGCAAGACCATAATGATAAAGATGAAGATGGAGGAGATGCAATCAAGATCAATATGAAGAGAATAAAAGGAAATAAAAGCATTATCTTTATGTGTAGTGTCTTTGTCTAATGATTATGTTTTAATTGCTTTGATTTGAGTACAATTCATGTTTTTAGCTACAAAACTTTGTCCTTTATATAATGTTGCATTATTATTTAAGACTGAAGTAAAGCTATGTATTTGGCCACCTCAGGCTTGAGTGTGTATGTTGAGTTTGGAAACTATGAATAATATTTTAAGTTTGAATTGTTCTTAATGTTACTATAGATTAACTCGATTTTTAATTGGATTTTGTAGTTTAAAAAATTTCCGAGGTTTTAATTGCATAGAGAATTTAATACTATTCAAGGATCTTATTTCGTTCATCCTTTTTAAGAATTAAAAAAAAATAGTCTTGTATGAAATATTTTAGACTTAACTAAGTTTTTAGTTTTTATGAAAATATATTATTTTGGTTGGGTTCCTATCATTTTTAACTAAAACTAGAAGATTTATTTTGGTCATTATTGTTCTCATCCGTTTTTGATAAATAATGATGTAACATATTAAATACTAGCATAACAAATTGAAATATTAGCCTTGACCTTAATATTTGGAATTTTGTCGAATATAAGTTAAGAAATGTTTTAAGAATATTGATGTTTCAGTAATTTTATCCATTGATTATAAAATATATAAATATAGTTGAGATTAATTATTAAAATTACTGAAATATTAATATTTTTAAAATATTTAAAAAAAATTAAATAGTAAATACATAATACCAAAAAGATAAATTGATCATAACTATAAAAACAATAAACATCAAATCTAGAACAAATATGTCAGAAAGCCCAACAGTTACCATATTTAAAAATTAAATACAACCAAAAATAAAAAATTTATTTAGCATTAAAATTTAAAATTAATAGAATAATACAACCATAAATTAAAAGTGCAGCATAATTTCAAGACCTAAAAAAAATACAAGGTAGAACTTGTGAGAAATGATGTGTCCATAATTTTTTATACTCCTTTTTTATATTTTTTTATGGTATAAAAGATTTTTTTTTAACTTTTCCGATTGTTCATATCACATTGGTCAAATTCTTTCTTTTGGAGGGCGCGTAAATTGAATTTTTTTAAATAATAAAAATTAAATTTTAAATTTTTAAGTTATAAAAATTATGATATTATATTATAATACTATTAAAAAAAAAACATAAACTGATAAAAAATATACACAAACAATTATATCTAACAATAATAATAATATTAGTAATTCATACTAGTATATATAATTTGGATTCTACGATAATTATTATTATGGTGATTATATATTGTTAAAATTAAAATTATATATGTAACACCGTAATATTCAAATCCTTATACTCGAGTCATAAGTTAATGATAATAAGGTGGTATAACTCTCAAAGGGGAATTTTAACACATAATTACAAATAAAATTGAAAGGAGTATTAATCGAGAAGCTTGAAAAGAGTAAAAATAAAATCGCGAATTCGTAGCGCTCACGTATCGACAAAAAGAAGGTAAAAATAAAATCATATCATTACTCCATCTCAACAAGAACAGTCCTCAGCGTCAATCGACACCAGCATGAGGGACCTCTCAGTTGTACAAACACAAATAATACAGGCAAGTAATACACATTAAGGTACAAGTAGAACAAGTAGCACATAATCAGGTAACACAGCATATATGATATAGCAATCCAAAACAAATAGGCAAACCCAAACAATTCAAACATATGCAAATGATGTATGCCTGTCCTATTACTGATGATATCATCTGTCGGTTATATAGCCAACCCGATACGTCCTGGTAGCTAACCATGGACAGAAACACCCATGCGGAGCAAGTGGGCTTGAGCTACAACCCCTTTGCTACTACCCGTTTAACCCAGAACCAGTGCAACAACCACTACTGCGGCTACTATCCAGGCGGGTGTTTAAAAGCTCAACCTGGAGCGAATGGAATCACCACTACTGCGGCTACTACCCAGGCGTCACAATCTCTGACCTGGAGCTAGTGGGTCGAACCACAACTCTTGCTACTGCCCAGGATCTCGAAACATACATTCATTCAGTTTAAAATCAATCATCATTATTATCAAATCTCAAACATTAACCTGGAGCAAGCGGAACAAACCACGACCATTGCTACTACCCAGGTATCACAAATACACATTCATTCATAGCACTCTTCATTATTACCAATTCTCAAACAATGACCCGGAGCAAGCGGGACGAACCACAACCCTTGCTACTACCCAGGTATCACAGACATACATTCATTCAAAACTTCATAATTAAACTCATTTATCATAATTCTCCTTTCCCATCTCATACCCGAAGCAAGTGGACAATGCCACTGCCTACTACCTGGGCACAGTCTCTCTGTTGTGCCTTATTACCATTAGAGGGAATTCGTGCCCTGTCACCCTTACAACCAGAGAGAAAACACAAACATATTCACATTCAACATTTTCCATCATTATTCATTTACCATATTCATTTATTAACCATATATGCATCTTTGGCATACTCGCCACATGTTCAAGCTTCCTCAATCAATCATAATCATTTAATCATTAGTCATATACGTATACATACTCAGCCATAATTCAATGCTTATCGCAGCCATCCGGCTCATAACATACACAACACTTTCACCATCATCCTCAGCAACTCATACAATCATCATTTCTCACCATTCATCATTGATTCTCACTTTACTTCATCCACAAGTTACCACATGTCCTAACTTCTTTTCATTACTAGGCACACTATAAAAATTTAGGACTAAAACGATGAAAATAGAGGTTTAGAAGTCTGAAATTCGGCTTTAAAAACTCAAAAAATATTTTTTTGGTGAAAACAGGGTCATGCGTGCGCATCGCTCACGCGCACGCGTGGGTAGCGGAGAAAAGCAGGTGACACATAAGCGTTGCCCATGCGCACGCGTGGGAAGTAGAGAGGTAGGGTGACGCGTGCGCATCAGCCACGCATATGCATGGATGCGTTTTGTGCTCCTCGCACAAAATCGGCACGCTACCATCACAACTCTCTGGAATTTATACCACGCACCTGCATCAATACAGCGACGCGTACGCATCAGCCAGGCGCACGCGTGAGAGAGTAAAAATTGTGAGTGACGCGTGCGCATCGAATTACGTTTTACCAAAAATTTTACTAAGTTTAAAAAGCTGCAGAATTTCATTTTCAAACCTCAAACTTCCGCCACACATAACTTCTTCTACAAAATTCCTTTTTCAACCATGTCTGAACCGTTGGAAAGATCGTTGAATGAACTTTCATAAAAATTCAGTTTTGAAGAATTCCTAACTTCGACAGCCGAGTTACGGACCGGCGAAGTTGGTCAAAAATAAGTTTTTACCCAAAAATAGAAATCACCAATTATTCCAATGTTCACAAGCCAAATTCATTTCCACTCATCCAAATGACCACAATCCAACCACATTCACAAAATTACACTCAACCAAAACCAAATCTACCTCATCTACACAATTCAATTCAATTTCGTCACCTTCCACTCCTAAATTCCTAATTTCTTATTATTCCACATTCCTCCCATTTATTCACACACTCAATATTCAATATCCATTCAATCTCATATGACATCACACAATACACACATCACTTACCTTCCTTACCTCTTTCCGGCCTCCGGCCCAAGATTTACGGCCTCCGGCCCAAATTCACAATTTAAATGCATATTCCACAAACCAATATTCATTATCCAATTCGTCAAATTCTCAACACACCAAATATACAAATTCACACAATTCTCAATCCAATCATTAATTTACCTTACATATCAACTATACATATTAGTACCAACCATTTATACAATCCAAACTTAATCCTAGGGGCATCTAACCTAGGAATTATCATCACATCATACGGTACTTAAATAAAACTTAAACCGTACCTCTTGTAGCCAAAATAATTGAGCTTCTTCTTGAGAGTCTTCACCAACCCTTAACTCCAAGCCTCACCAAAGCCCCACAAGCAATATCAATCTTCCAATTGTGCACCAAAATCACCCAATACTCTTACATAATCAATTTTCACAGTTATAATCAACTTAGGGTTTATGAAATTGATAAATCACAAGGGTTAGAGGGTTCCTTACCGTAACCCACAAAATTGGTTGATGGAACTCACCAATGGCTCATACTAGAGCACTCCTAAATAACCAAAATCATAAAATTAGTCAACACCCATAACCAAACTTGAATTTAAGGAGGAAAAAAACTGGGCAGAGGACAGTGAGTTCTCACCATAAAACTTCGATAGAATTGTAGAGAATGAGAAGAGCGACGTGTGGCTGCAAACGGCTCGTCAATCAGAGTTTCGAAGAGAAAGTTATGGTGATTTAAAGTTTGATGAAGTTAGGATTTTCTCTCTTCTTCCTCTCTTCTCCATTTCAGCGCCCCACACCCTTTCTTTAGGGTTAATGAGCTGAAATACTCATAACTAATGTTTATATATGTTGGGTCTTGGTCTTGGACCCACTTAGACCTGGTTCACTTGGTTTAATTCGTTGGCCCAATTTTGGTCCAAAACCTTTAAGATTAGAGTTTTAAATCGTATTTTAAATATTTTTATCTTCCCAAGTTATAAATTCTTATTTCTTAAAATCATTCACTTCTAATTAATTTTCTCAGCCACAGTACCGGACAGATCGCAGTCGATACTGCCGGTCAAATTTTTAGTGCGCATTTTTAAATTATCAAATTCTGATTGCTAAATTTTCTAACCATATTCGCTCCTATTTAATTTATTATTTAATTAATTACGGTTTGACCGGGTTTTACATTCTACCCCCTAATAGAAATTTTCACCCTCGAAAATTCCATCCGCCACCACGAGTACATGAGCGTACTCTGCCTTTATATTCAATGCATAGTAGTTCCAAGGTCTTTTTACTCAGTGCGCTTCCGTTGCCGCGCTCTAATTCCTTTATCTCCGAGGATCTCGATCATTCGTCCAACGCTGACCAACAGCCTCGTTCATTACTTTCATCATCTCATCAACTCACTTCTTATTAAATCTAAAATCATGTCATCAATAATATCACCGTCATCATTAATCATAGTCATCATCCCACATCGCTATAATCAACCAAAAATCATCACCATGCCTTAATTATACTCCATCCTTATCCTCTCTCTCTCTATCAAGCCAAT
Organism: Arachis hypogaea; assembly: GCF_003086295.3. Classification (NCBI taxonomy): domain Eukaryota; kingdom Viridiplantae; phylum Streptophyta; class Magnoliopsida; order Fabales; family Fabaceae; genus Arachis; species Arachis hypogaea. The sequence continues at coordinate 4,242,620 of NC_092047.1, forward strand.
TACCACTAATCACAGCTCAACACCAAGCATAACCTCCAGACTTACTTTCTTATTCCCAAACCCTCAAATTTATATATAACTTGCTGTTTTAAAGTCTTTGACTAATTAATCAAAACCCTCTTCGTTTTTAGAAATCAAATGAGTTTGAAATAACAAGTTAACAAAATCATAAGAATCTGATCTTCTTTAATAATCTATAAAAGCATTCGAAACACATCTCTTTTGTTAAAGTTACTAAAAAAAAAAATCATTTTCAACACCATAACCAACACTCTTTCAAATTCTTGAGAAAATTTCGATAGCACCTCCCCTAAAAACTGAAGTTTGCCACCCATCACGAGTCCCCTCCTTTCAACCTCAACTCAATCAAAACCAACATTTCAAATCAACGTTTCCAAATCCATCATTTAGGATCATTCCTTATGTATTTAAATCAAAGGAAACTAAAAGTCACGGATTCAATCCGTTTCACAAAAGATCTAGAAATCAACCAATTAAATAACAAACACAACATATTAATCTCAACAGAAAATCGTTTAATCACAGGCATTTAAATAGATGATATTGAAGTGTCAAAGAATTTTGATGTACTAATGTGCGTGTGTGTGTCTGACTCATTTGTTGTTAAGAGGATAATATTCCAAATTGTTGAAGTTGCCTCAAAACCAGGTAGAGTTGAACAAAATTCTAGTTTGGATGCTTTGTAATCTCTTCTTGATCAGAAATTACATGGTAAGAGGTTCCTGCTCGTGCTAGACGATGTCTGGAATGAAAATCTCTCTGAATGGAAAGTATTGAGAGACTACCTATTCACAGCGAGCAGCGATAAAGAATCGAAAGGCAGCAAAATCATGGTGACTACTCGTAGCAAAAATGTTGCCTCTATTATGGGAAGCAATCTTCAATTTGAGTTGAAACCATTTGACAAAGGTGAGTGTTGGAAACTATTTGTGAAATTTTCATTCCAATAAGCAGAGAAGGAAGCAGAGGAATACCCAAGGCTTAAGAAAATTGGAAAAAATGTTGTTAAAAAATGTAATGGAATACCCTTAGCAATAGTAATCTTAGGTTGCCTTCTTAGATCAAAATCCCATGATGAAAATGAGTGGAAAAAAAAATAAGTGATAGTGAGGTGTGGGAGTTAGATCAAGAAAATAGTACTATTTTGCCATCATTGAGATTGAGCTATAATTACTTGCCACCAGAACTAAAGCAATGTTTTTCATATTGCTCTTGTTTCCCAAAAGATTATCCATTTGTGGTTATTGAGTTGATTATGTTTTGGATGGCGCATGGACTCCTTCAACCTACACGCGAAGACGAAGATGCAGAAGACATTGGAGAGCTGTATATTAATAAGCTAGTTTCAGCTTCTTTGCTTCAAATTGATGCTTCTTCCTACTCCTTTAATTTGAAAAATTCAATGACATTTAAAAGGCTCAAAATGCATGATCTTGTGCATGAACTTGCAAAATTAACAATGAAGGAGTCAAGCAAAGCTAGAAGCATTGTGCAGCTGGGGAAACAAGAAGAAGCATCCATGGAGGAATTGGCCTCTGACAAATTCAACTATCTAAAGGTTTTCAACTTAGAAGAGATGAAATTCACCTCATTGCCTGATAATTGTTTTGCCAAGATGAAGAAACACTTGAGATACCTCAATCTAAAAGGTTGTAGTAGTTTAAAAACACTCCCTAATTCCATTTGTGACTTGCAAAATCTACAATGTTTGAACCTTCCTAAATGTTACAACCTTCAAGAGCTTCCAACAAACATGAAAAATCTCATCAGCCTTCAATATTTTTTTCTAACTGTCAAAGTTACAAGTTTGTCCTCCATGAACATAGGACACTTTCGACAACTCAAATTCTTGTTTCTTTGGTATTGTACAAAGTTAGTGTATGTACCAAGTGCTGTTGGTCGGTTAACTGCTTTAAAGAAGCTAGTGATTCATTGGTGTACTGAACTGGTGAATTTCGAAGGCGAAGAAGAAGAAAAAAAGAAAAATGTGGCAGCCTATAGTTTGAACCTTCAAGTGCTTGTGATTAATGGATCATTCAAGTTGGAAGCTTTATCTGATTGGCTTTACAGAGCTACTAAATTGCGCTATTTGAGAATATGGGGAGGAAGAATGGAATCATTTCCCACATGCTTTCCAAGTAATTCTCTTGAAGAACTTCAATACATTTCTTGTAGACTCTTGTCATTTCTTCCCAACAACTTGGATCAATTTCATAATCTTCAATTCTTAGAGATAGAAGATTGTCCTATACTAAGTGCAAGGTATAACAGGAAGACAGGTCTGAATTTGAAAAAAATTGCTCATATCCCACATTGCGAGGTTAGTTTATTCAATTTCTAATGCTTTATTTATATTTGCATGAAAATTTCTAATGAAAATTGAGTAAATGGTCAAATTTATCTCTAAAAGATTATTTATTTTTTAAATTAGTCTCTAAAAGATTTTTTAATCAAATTTATCATTCACAAGTTTTAAATTTCTAAAACTTTATTCATACTTAATGTGTCACAATAGCAAATTTTGACGCCGTCAGCAATGAAAGTGACGGAAAGATTAATGTGACTAATTTAAAATGTTTAAAAGACAAATTTAATTTAAAAAATTTTTCAAAAACCTATTTAGAGAGTGATTAATTTTTCAGACTTCAGAGACGATTTTGACTATTTAAGCGTTGAAAATCCTTACATACATGCACTTACTTGTTTGTGGTATATTTATTATTTCATATATCATCTCTAGTAGCTGGTAGTGTACTCTTGAATTTTTGCAGATAGATATGCAAGACCAGAATGATGATGATGATGAAGAAGATGGAGGAGATGCAATCAAGATCAAATATGAAGAGAAGAAAGGGAAATAAAAGCATTATTTTTATGTGTAGTGTCTTTGTCTAATGATTCTGTTTTAATTGCTTTGTTTTGAGTACAATTCATGTTTTTAGCTACGAAACTTTTATCCTTTATATAATTTTGCATTATTATTTAAGACTGAAACTATGAATAATATGTTAAGTTTGAATTGTTCTGAATGTTACTATAGATTAATTCGATTTTTGATTGGATTTTGTAGTTTAAAAAATTCCCAGGTTTTGATTGCATAGAGAATTTAATACTGCTCAAGGATCTTGTTTTGTTCATCCTTTAAGAATTAAAAAAAAAGTCTTGTATGAAATATTTTAGGCTTAACTAAGCTTTTAGTTTTTATGAAAATATATTATTTTGCTTGGGTTCCTGTAATTTTTAACTAAAACTAGAATATTTATTTTGGTCATTGTTCTCAACCGTTTTTGATAAATAATTGTGCTAGTAGGCAGGATAAATACGAAAGAGAGGTTGAGTAGACTTGCATTATTAATCATCATGACAATATTTGTGTATTGTGTAAAAAGGACATAGAGTTTGTTCATCATTTATTTTTTGCCTTTGACTTCACGTGGCAGGTGTGGTGTGCATGGCTGACGTATTCTGATAGAGTTTGGGCCATCCCGGGAACCACTAAAGAGTTCTATGAGAGCTGGATCGAAGCTACATGTGAGAAGTCTGAGAAAAAAATGACTAATTGGATTTTGTGCGGTTATTTGGAACATCTGGTTGGAGCAGAATAACAGAGTCTTCCAACAGATAGAGACAAGTGTTGAAGGAGTAAAGATCATGTCGTTCTTGAGTTACAAGGAATGGTGTGGGGTCGATCCGTTTGGTTGTTGATGGCAATGTCGGAGATGACAACGGATACTAGCTTTCTAGTTATGTCTGTGTTTATTTGGTTGTCCTTGTTCCTCTGCTCTACTTTATTGTGTTGAGCTACATTTGTTCAAAAAAAAAAAAAAACAAATTCAAATATTAGCCTTGGCCTTAGTATTTGGGATTTTGTAGAATATAAGTTAAGAAGCCTTTTAAGAAGAATACTAATGTTTCAGTAATTTTATTCATTGATTATAAAATATATAGATTAATGATTAAAATTACTGAAATATCAATATTTTTAAAATATTTAAAAAATTAAATACATAATACCAAAATGACAAATTGATCATAACTATAAAAATAATAAACATCAAATCTAATATATGTCAGAAAGCCCAACAACTACCATATTTAAAAATTAAATACAAAACCTCGGCCTAAATATGGACTTTTGTTGAAGATAAAACTAAATTCCAAATAAATTGACCCAATAGTCCAATCAAATTTAGGACCAATACAAGTTTAAAATGTAAGACCCAAAACTTTTGAAAAGTCTTATTATGATCAAGTCTCAAATCCTACAGTAATTTATAGCCTTAATTTCAGAGATTATTTTATTAAAGATAATTAAGGCAAGTTTTGATTTATTGGATTTGAGATGAGTTATAATTATTATCCAATTTTATAATTATTGGATTATTTTCTATATTTAAAGTATAAGATTGATAGTTATGAAATAATAAGGATTTTATATGATTTGGATTAGATAAATAATATTTTAAATATTATTACTGCTATTTTGGAAAATGAAGAAATTAAGTATACTATTTCTAATTTTTAGATTTGGGCATTTTATTGAAAATAATTTGTGAAATTGGTGAGCAAATAGTATTTTCTATATATAACTAGTGTTGGATTTAATTTGGGTTTCAATTACTATATTATTCCCAATTTTATGTGAAATTACCATAATGCCCTTAACCCTAATTTTCAAAAGTAAAACCCTAACCCTGAAACCCTACCCGGTTACCCGTTGTTGCCCATACCCCAGCAGCCACAATACGCACGGTTTCCTTTCTCCTTTTCATGAAAGGAAGGAAACAGAAGCAGAAAGTGAAATTGAGGGAGAAGGAATGAGGGGTCGCCGGCGTGAAGGGGGAAGGGAAGGGAGTTCACCGCGCCGCCATCGTCCTCAGCCGCCTCACTGCGAGCTGTGCTTCGTGGCCCACACCCACACGGCTTCCCTTTACCATGAAAGAAAGAAATTGAGGCAGAGAGGGAGAGGGAGCTTGAGAAGGGAGATCGCGCAGAGAGGGAAGGGCTGCGTTGTGATCGCCGCCCAGCCGTCGCGCCGTCTTGGGGTCCGCCGTCAGGTCCGAGTCGAAGGAAGGAAGAAGCCGCTCTGTCAGTGTCGCGCAGAGAGGGACTCGCCGCCAGCTCCGTCGTCCTCACTGCTGCGCCATCGTCGGGTCCGCAATCGTGGAGGAAGCACAGCGCCGCCGTGGGTCCCTTTTTGTCGAACTCGAAGGAGGAGGAAGGCCGAGAATGGGCGACGCTGGGAGAGAAGGAGATGCAAGCTGGAGGAGTTGCGTCCAGTCGCCGCCGACGCGCCACTGCCGAGGGTCCCTTTTCCTGCTAGATCTGCCGCCGTGAAACCCCGCAGTGCCTCTGGTTGCCGGAAAACGGTGGTGGATGTTGGTGCTGGGATAACGCCGCCACTGCTGCTGGCCGTTTCGAGCTGCTCCGCCATCTCTGCCGCCGGAGAACGCAGTTTAGTCGCCGGAAAACCACTGCCGGTAAGGGTCCTTGCATTTGGTCTTCATTCCTTTCTATTCCTGGGTTTTATCGCTATGACGTTGTTGTGTAGCCGCGGTTGTCGGAGTCTTTCATCGCCGCTGCCGCTTGAGGTGGCTGACGGAGTCGCTGCCGGGTTGATATGGAGCTGCGGCTGCTTCGTTTCGCTAGCTCAGTAAGTAAATTATGTTTCAAAAAGCCTCGCGTTGGTATTCGGTTGTGTTTGATTAATGAATATGAGTTTTGGGTAATGTGGGGTCGAGTCCTGATTATTATATGTTGCGAATAGTGTTGCGATGGTTGTTGCGAACGTGACTGGGAGCTGAGATTTTAGTTGCCGTCAGTTCGGGTTGAGGCGGAAAGGACTCTGTGACATGTTTGAGTTATGGATTTGCGTTTTGAGGTAGGGGCGCTTTCCAAAAACTATAGTTTATTATTGGAATTATTACATATGGATACTGGTGCGAGATATTGTGTATTTGGTGATTGTATCTGCCTTATGTATTATTTGATTGACTCGAATGACTATGGATGTTGGTTTGGTTGAATTGTGGTGCGGCTTTGTGAAATGTAATGTCTGAAGTCGATTCTTTAAAGATTTGAAATATGAGTTTAATCCGTTGAGGATTAGTTTGAATTGAGTCAATTATTTTGATGATGTGAAAGATAGAATACTCTTGAAAGTCAGCCTGGGTCGCTTTAATTGATTTGGTTTTGATAAATGATTTAATGCTGAACCGATTCTTTAAAGCTTTAGAAATGAGTTAAATCGGTTGATATTGAGTTGATATTTGAAATGGTTTCCTTGAGATATGCCACTGAGGCGATTGTTGGATTTAGCTTGCTTTTGAATTGATTTCTGGTTTTGAGCTGTTGAAAAGGAATGAGAAACGGTTTAGTTGGGACCCGAACCGGGTGGCAAAAGTCCAAGTTTTAGGGGAGGTGCTGCCGAAATTTCTATAGAATCCGAGTCCTTATTTGAAATGTTAATTGGGGAATTTTAAGTTTAATGCCTTTCCTATCTATTTTGAGGATTGTGAAATTATGGCTTCTTTTATTACCTTTACTTAGAACAATTAAGAAAGCAATGAAGTTATGCGTTGAAAGAATTATTGAAAAGAGAATCATGATTTCTCCTTATTTTCCAAGAAGAACAGTATGTCTTTGGGTACAAGTCATTCGAAAGAGAATTTTGCTTTGAGGCTGTTTTAAAAGGTAAAACGGGTTTATGTTTTTCTCTATTAAACACAAAGATTGTCCCTTGGGAGAGTTTTCGTGATTTTAAAAGGAATTGGATTTCGAGTGATGAGCCTCATTATTTTGACGTTTTAAATAAGATTCAAAGTATCTTTTGAACTCTAAGTTTAACACAACAAAAATGATTCTCTTATCAGTTTGAAACGCTTCAGATTTAATTATGGAATTGAAGCCGGTTTTGTTTAAGTAAAGGAAATGGTTTTGAAAGAAGTAAAGATTACGTGACTCGGTTTGGCTTAGATCCTATTTTCTTACTCAAATCAGAAAGCCAATGTTTTAATGATTTTAAATGAATTTGGTGAAATGAGATATGTTATTCTCCCCTAAAGACTTGGGACTCTGTCGAGAAACTTTGTTATAAAATCCCATTGTTGAATGGATGATTTTGAATGTTTCAAAATAAATCTTTAACTTGCCATGGTTATGGAAGTTTGGAAAGAGGATGCCGAGAGTGGCATTGTTTTCAAAGGGGAATTTACCTTGAGTAAAAGTGGCTTATGAGCCTAAGATGATTTGAGAAATGAGATCTTTAAAGCCAAGGCTGAAAAGAGTTGAAACTCGATTTCAAAGTGAAATGAATTGAGAAAATAATTTATGGCTTAAATGCCGACTTTATGAATTTAATGATGTTGAATGGTGGAAGTGATGTTTTGTTGTGAGCCGGAATGGCTGTGTATGATTATACATATTGGTTGGTTTTGGATTGAACCGTGAGCCGGAATGGCTGTGTATGATATGAATATTGGCTGGTTCTGGACTGAACCGTGAGCCGGATGGCTGAGATGGATGTTGATCCATGGATGAGATTGAATGCATGTTTATGCTGAATCATTGATATATATGAATGTTGCACTTCCACTATCTGAGATACGAGTTTCCCTGGGTAGTAGCAGTGGCTAGCCACCACGTGCTCCAGGTCGAGACTTGATACTCTGTTGACCCTATGTCGTAAGTGTGGCCGGGCACTGTGAAAGGCCCGGATGAGCTCGCCCCCATAAATATTCACCAGTGATGGTGATGGATAAATATTCACCAGTGAGGGTGATGGATATGGATCATGATTATGATCAAGTTTATGATGAGTATAACTCGAGTTGGGGATGCACGACAGAGGGACAGTCCAATGGTTAGCTACCAGGACTTGTCGGGTTGGCTCTATAACCGACAGATGATATCATCAGCCACTAGGGACAGGCATGCATCATATGCATTTGTGTGACATTGGTTGGGTGTGCATATTATACTTGGTTTGCCTATGTGATTAATTGCTAACTGTTCTACTTGTAATAACTGTTTGTTTGTGCTTGAACTTCCTATCTGTGTTTGCATCTGGGACTCTGTTGGATTGAGGTGATTGGTTGTTGGTTGGATTGTTTGGGCCTAGGGCCGTGGTTGGAAAGAGATGAACTGACGGTTGATTTCGGTTTTGTGTTTCTGGTTTGGAATAAAATATGAAAGGCTATTTTGGTTTCGCTTAGATAAACCGCTTTGAAAGGCTTTTGAGTTTTTGAGAATTGAACGGTTCTTCTTTCTGAAAAGATTTCCGACTTTACTTTCATCGTAAACCGTTATTTTTGAAAAGAGGCATAAGACGGTTATGAATTACTGGTGCGATTATCTTCATGTATCCTATTACAGTAATTCCCAAAAACCCTCTACTGAGAACCCTTTCGAGGATGATGTTCTCACCCCCCTACATTTTTCCCCTTTCAGGATATGGGCGCAGAAGTTACGAAGAGCTTATTTAATTGTTGTTATGATGCTCTATATTGTTTTAGTTATGGTTTATTGTACCCTCGCCTTTATCTCGATATAATCTGTAAGAGGGATAGGAATTGTATTGTATTATGTTTGTAATATTATTTATATATATTTATGTATATATATATATGGATGTACTCTGTATGAGTTGTTGTAAGTTGAATGGTATTTATGGATGTACGTTATCGAATGAAAGTATCTTTGGGAGCGGTATTGCGGTTTAAAGTTTTAAACAGGCTCATATTTTAGTATTAAATAATATAAGTGTCGTCGTAATGTCTGAGCTATCAGAGTCGCACAGCCGGAAGTGCGAGCTTTGGTAGTTAGGGTGTTACACAAAAAGAAAAAACGTGGGACCAATATCAAAGCATAGTAATGTGAAGATTATCCAATAAAAAATTGACCATAACTGAAAAATTAGAAAGAAACATATTAGGAACGATTGTGATAAGATAGTTTGAGGTGGATGTCCATTTTTTACGAGGCTCAGGTTTTTAAGGAGAATTTTATTTAATATAATTTAAAAAACTACTATCATATACGCATATAAATAGAGGCTTTTGCCTCTGAGCAAAACACACCAACAGTAATAAAAATTCTCTATTCCTCCTTTATACTATCAAATACTCTTCTCTCTTATATATAAGATACTACATATATTAATAAATACATTAATTATATGTATTATATTGAGATAGTAATTGTGGTAAATATTAATATTAGAGTCTTATTTATTTATTCTAAAACATGTTATCAGCACGAGACTCTAATCAAATTTTAGGAAGACTCAGGTAACAATTTTCATTATGTCGAAACTCTCTCATCTTGAATTTAATGCTCTTGATATATTTGGAAATAACTATTTATCATGGATACTATATGCTGAAATCCATCTTGATTCAATGAATCTTGGAGATACCATTAAGACTGAAAATAATGCATCCCAGAAGTAGGGACGGATCCAGAAAGTTTAGTATGGAGGGGCCGAATTTTAGATAAATTTTTTTCATTTCATAAAAATAATTAACATATAGTTATTAGAGTTAATTTTTAAAAATTTATCAAATATATATATATATATAATTATAAATTTTTTCACAATTTTATTTTTAATATGATAGTTACATAAAAAAATATAACAATATCAATCGTACATTATAAAATTATAAAGTATCAATAATTTATAGCGTGTTTAGTTAAAAATGATCACATATCTTATCAATTAAAATTAATTCTTTCAAAAATTTTTAAAAATTTGAAAATAAATGATAAATTATTAATTATTTAAAAGATACAATACCTTTATAGAATACAAGATATAAGATATTTTTATAAAAGTTTTTTTTAACAACGTAAATTTAGAAGAAAAATAAGTATTTTTTATAAGAAAAGAATATCTAAAGTACATACTGTGATTACCAAAATATAACTACGTAAGTTATTATTAATATAATAATATAAATTTTAAATATGTTAATATAAAATAGACAAATGATTTTTTTTAAATAAATATAGAGATTATTATATAAAAACTAATTTAAAAGTTATATGATATTAAATTAGTTAAGTGAAAAATATTAGTGCATTAAATAATTAAGACATAAATCTATCACATAATAAAAAATAATACATATAAAAATACTGAATTATATAATATTTTTTATATTTTTAAATACATATCTCGTATATAAATATAGTTTTTAAAAATTTTGAGGGGCCGAGGCCACTACTCGCCCCCCTCTAAGTCCGTCCCTGCCCAGAAGGATAAAGCCAAAACCATGATTTTTCTTTGTCGTCATCTTGACAAAGGATTGAAAAATGAATATCTTACATTAAAAGATCCTGCAGATCTTTGGAAAGACCTTGAAGAAAGGTATAATCATCAAAAGACGGTGATACTTCCTCAAGCCCGATATGAATGGATGCACTTGCGTTTACAGGATTTTAAATCCATAAATGAATATAATTCAGCAATGTTTTGAATCACCTCACGAATGAAATTATGTGGGAAAATGATATCTGATAATGATATGTTAGAGAAAATTTTCTCGACCTTCCATGCCTCGAATGTGCACCTGCAGCAGCAGTGTCGAGAAAAAGGATTTAAAAAATATTCTGAGTTAATTTCTTGCCTTCTTATTGCTGAACGCAATAATGAGATGCTCTTAAAGAATCACGAAGCGCGCCCAGCTGACGCCACCCCATTTCCTGAAGTAAATGCGGCAAATTACCCCAGAAGAGGTAAATGGCAAGGTTTTAATAACAAGAAAAATTATGGAAGGAAAAGGAATTATGTTCAAAAGAGAGGATCTCACCAGAAGTGGGATAAAGAAAGAAATATTGGGCAAAATAAATCAACAGAGGATAAGTGTTTCCGTTATGGTGGAAAGGGCAATTGGTCACGTACCTGTCGTACCCCAAGACAGCTAGTCGATCTTTACCAGGCATCTTTGAAAAAGGATGACAAAGGAAAGGAAACAAATTTTGTTTCAAATGATGCTGAAAATTCTACTACTCATTATGATGTATCTAATTTCTTTGAGGATCTTGAAGGAAATATTGGTCATTTGATTAATGATGGAATGGTTTAATATGTGAGATTGTTAAGCATCCATGTTAATAAATAATGTAAGAAACTTATTGTAAATTTTTATTTTCTATGTATTTAAAGTTTCAAATGTGATGTATATAAATAATAAAATATTAATGTTTATGCTTTGAAATCATTAAATGTGTCAAGTTTCAAAATAAAATTTTAGTATATGACATTATGGACAGTGTTTCTTAGAAAAATAATTTCGATAAAGTATTCAATTTAACTGTGCATACTACTCATTTTATTATTATTAATATTATTATTATTTGTCTTTGAAGAAAATAGCAATGATATATAATGAAGATGTATGCCTTGCGGATAGTGCAAGTTCGCACGCCATTCTCAAAAGTGATATATATTACCCATCTTGTGCCAAAAGAAGAATATGTTAATACTATTATTGGCTCAGGCAATGTGATAGAAGGCTCCGGAAGAGCTATAATTTTATTTTCCGGAAGAACAAAATTCATAATAAATAATGCACTATTGTCTACTAAGTCTCTGAGGAACTTATTGAGTTTCAAAGATATTCGCCGAAATGGATATCATATTGAGACAATGAATGAGGGAAATCATGAGTATTTATGTATCACAACTCATGATTCAAATAAGAAAGTTATATTAGAAAAATTATCCTCACTTTCATCTGGGTTATATTATACCAATATTAGTGCAATTGAATCACATGCCACTGTAAACCAGAAGTTTACTAGTCCAAATGAATTCATAACTTGGCACGACCGATTGGGTCATCCGGGAACAACCATGATGTGGAGAATTATTGAAAACTCCCATGGACATTCACTAAAGAACCAGAAGATTCTTAAATCTAGTGAATTTTGTTGTGCTGCATGTTTTCAAGGGAAGTTAATTTTAAGGCCATCACCAGTAAAGATTGGATTTGAGTCCCCTGAATTCCTATAAAAATTCAAGGTGATATATGTGGACCTATTCATCCACTATGTGGATCTTTAATATATAGTACCACAAAGGAATTAATTATGAATGAGGTGGAATGAAACTCAATAGTTGATAGTTTCTATTTAATATACTATTCCTTACATTGATTCATTGTTTAGATACAAGCTTATAAAAAAATTTTAGTCCCTCTAAAAGATTTTTCCTTTTTAACTATCCATTTATGCTCTTATTTTGTGTATTGGATCTGGCTTTCAAGTACTGATGATAGTTGGAGTTACTGATTTGGGATATTTGTATATGTTATTTTTCAACTTGGAGTTTAATTATCTTAATGTTTCATACAGAGAGATCCACAAGCGCATCTGTGTTGCTGGGAGTGATCCTTCACTTATGGAATCTCTAACTGAGCCTACGTGATCCCTTGATGGTATGTAAATTTGGCATCTTCTTTAATCTCTAAACAAGATATTTCCTTAATATCATCAAGTTATGATTTCATGAGACATTGACCCATGATTTTTATTGCTTTAGGTTATTTTAATATGCAGGTGAGCTTTTTTTCATCACAGATAGAAAAAATGATTTCTGGAATATCTATAGATGGATAATTTTCATTATCTTATTATTGTGCCTTTCTCAACTTCCATATATCAAGCAAGCTATCTTGTGCTTCTTATTGACAACAGGAGGTCATATATACTAATTCTTATTTACAGAATTTGTTGAAGTTGGATGCTTTAAGTGGGAGGAATGGTGCTGGTTCTCAGCCAATGCCAAGAGCTAAACAGACACTATCAAAAGTAGCTGTGACAAGAACGTCATCAGAGAAATATTCTGATTTCAGCTTGCCAACCTAACAATATTCTAAGGAGCAATCTAAATCATGTGAAATTTGCAGACGATTTGAGACTGTTTAAATCCAAGATTATGTGAGAAGCTTGAGGCAAAAAGAAATGGACTTTCTATGCCTCATTGTTTTACATTGTTTTATTTAATTCAGAGTAGAGATAGCAACATTTTGTATGCCTTATGTGTTAGAAAATGAGCGAAAGCATAATAAAAGGTATATTTTTAAGATTTTGTTTGAGTTATATAATATTTTATTTATGGATATTAATTTTTATTATTATGAAATTTTAATAAAAAAATTATTTGTTTAACATAATGAATCATTGAATAGGGATTATAGGAATATTTTTCATTGAATATTTATAGTTTCACCGAATTTTCAATTAAGTCCTTATATTTTTTTTCTTTTCAATTAGGTTCCTAAAGGTATAAAAGTAATTTCACAATTTACTAACATTTTTTTTGACGTTTAACGTTAATAGGGACTAAATTGAAAAAAAAAATTAACGTATAGGGACCTGATTAAAAGGAAAAAAAGTATAAGGACCTAATTGAAAATTTCGCGAAACTATAGGGACCAACAGAGTAATTAAACCTTAATTATTCGAAATGTCTCTCATTAAGTATATTTTATTTTTAATTGGTTGTGAGTCCTGCTAGAGAGACAATGAGATATCTATATAATATGTACAATTGGTTGTTTATTTGACCCAATCTAAATTAAAAATGCAAATTAACCCTTATTTACCCTAATCCCAAATAGCCTGTTCAATTTTGTGTTATTGACCACCCATTTACCCCTAATTCAAATTTATCCATCATTAACCCTTTTGCACCCACCGTTTCCCTAGTCCCCCAAACCCCCACTTTGCTCCGCAAAACCCCCCATCCCCACCCCGACGTGTGCGCTGCAAGCTGCATCCCGCCACTGCAAACCGGCGCATCCCTCATCCCCGACCCAAACTGCAGCGCTCAGCCTCCGCGCGCCTACTCCTGTCGCAGGAAGGAACTGCTTCGCACCTGAAGCAGTTGAACATCCGACCTTTGCGGCGCCGCGTGAACCGGAATAGTGATCGTCACCCACGCAAACCGCAGAACCGAACCTCCTAAACCAACCATCCACGCGTAAAGTAATTGTGAACATCCAGTTATACGTAGACAAGAACATCCGACATTTGTGCGTAAAGATAATCATGTAAGCAATAAGTGGTATCATATACGCAGAATGACTATTGACTATCTATTTTGTTTAATAATTAACCATCCAGATACATATTGAAATGAACCTTCAGTTATGGTCCTGGTTGGAGTTGCTGCGATGGTTGCAACGTGGGTTGCTGCGGTGCGGCGAGAATAACGCACACGATCGTAATGTACCAGTGGTGGGTGGCCTTTGCGCACGGCGGTGAGAAAGGTGTTGGTTGGAGTCGTTGCGCTGGTGCGGTGCGACGAGAACAACGCACACGATCGGAAGGCAATGGTGGTGGGTGACCTCTACGCACAGCTGGGAGTACCGAGAAGAAAGAGATAGAGAGGATAAGACTGTATAAAGAGAGAGTCTGTGTGTTGGTATAACTGATTGCAATCCTAATTTGTTTCAAATTTAAAATTAAAAACTATTCAAAAATTAATTGATTATGATTTGGTTTTAATTATAATTTAATTCTTATTGTACACATTGTACAATATACATATATTGGCTCCTTATACTTTCTTGTTATGATAATTTAATTCGGTATCATTATTGATCATCAATAAGATTGACATTATATATATATAATGGGATAAAAAAACAATATTAGTAGAGTAAAGTTCATATGTTATGTATTATTACTTTTAAAAGTTCATATACCTTTCTGACTGAGAAGGTTTAGAATCCCATTTTATATAGTATATACTTTGATGAAGAAATCATCCAAGTAATCCAATGCAAACTTAACTTTATTGTTTAATGTTTCTAAAATGATTTCAAGAAGAAAGATTTATTTTGCGTGCTTTATGATATATTCTCTTAAGAACCGTTTTGTTTGATTTCATAATATAATTGCTCTTCTTTTAATTTATGTTATCCTGCAAAGAACAAAGTCCCTTTCTCTCACTCTCAGCACCTCATCTATCCCATTCTCAAATTAAACTCTTACTCTTAATTAATTCCATTCAGCAACTTATCATACATTATTTTCGCCTCAATTTATTTGTGGCACACAAGTTTGACACTCTTCCGTAAGTGGTTTTTTTTTCTCTACAATGTGTAATTATTATTATTATTATTATTTTTATTTAATTTATACCAGTGATGACGAGGATCCTAAAAACATTTGTTAAGGTTATTAAAGTAGTAAATTTCATGGATAAATAATTTTTAAATTAAAATTCAATGCATTAAACACTAAAAAAACTAGTTATTTTTTAATGGATTATCAAAATACTTGAAGTTGGCTAACACCCCTTTCAATTTCATGTCAAATCTTTTTTCCTCTAATATATACGGTGTCAACTTAATATAGAGTTAGAGTTAGATTTATTTTGTATATATGAAATGTACAAATACATACATCTTTATAACACTTGGCCTATTTTGATGAACATATGTTCTACCTCTATTAGCAATGTTGAAATAATCATGATTTGTTTCCTTCTTCTATTGTGGCAATTAGATTCGAGTCCTAAGATTCTTGAAGGTTCACTTGGATTATCAGGTTTAATTTGGAGATTATATTATAACTTACCAGGTTTGTATCTCGTCCTTCATTCTTTGTTAGCATATCATTTCACATTAGAACGATGATTTATAATGAGAATAAAATAAATAGTAAAATTTAGACTATTACTATATTAAGTCATAAAGTTTCTTAATAGGTTTTAACCTTCGCCATTTATATAATTATATTATATAAATTTGTCTTTTCTAAATTCATATCAAAGTTGTCAAATTCACAAACCTAAAAAAATTCGTAGAACTCACCTAAGACTAGTAAACTTGCATGAGACTAATAAATTTGCATGAGTTTACTTGTTATGAATTTTTAAAGAAAATATGTATATATCGTCATACATAAAATATGTATATTTACTTAAATCTAGGCATTTAAAATTAATAACTTTAACCCAAAACACATAATAAACTAAAATATATAGTAATATAAGTTATAATAAGTATTATACATTCAAATCCTCTACAATTATATAATAAATACTTATAATTAAGCACTCTGAGTCTAAATCTCAACATTAAGACAACATAAAACATACACAAAGATAATCAAAGCTAGCAGACAAAATAAAAGAAATACAACTAATCAATGATTAAAAGTTGTATTAGACTAAACTCAAATCTTCTAACATCAATCTTCATGGCATCATAAATTGAGGAACTTATTCCATAACCAACATTCTCAAGCACTCTGCCTGTCCTTAACAAATTCAAAATCATTCAACAACCACTCTTAAAGTATTTAACTTAAAAAAAAAACATTTGACAATTAAACATTCAAGTTCAACAGTTTATTGACAATTAAATTTAATCAAGTTACTAACAATCATGAACCATCATTTAAATAAACTATTAACATATAAGAATTTAGCATAAACATAAATTATAATTAATTATAATACTGTAATGAGGAATTAATAAGTAGATGCTAACATCTCACTGAGGCACCTAAGAGAAATAATATATAAACAGCTTAGCCTTGAGAATTATCATGGGATTAAAAACAAAGACAATTCAAAGCAATTAATCTTTGTAAGAATTAGTTTTGGTAAAACACCTCGCAGTATAAACCAAGCATGTTCTTTTGCATTACAATAGAAAAATATAATATGCAATAACTAAAGCAAAAAAAATTAAAAGAGAAAAAAAACCTATCAGAAGTAGGGGCTCAAAGTAAGGAAACTGGGGCAAACTCAAAAGCTCAACTCAATGAATCAAAACTAGATGCAGCAATGACTAGGTATCCAACAACGATGGCCAGCTGTGATGACAAGGATCGACAGCCAGGAGACATAGCAACGATGGAGAATGACAAAGCAGATCGACCGAAAAGAAGAATCCCTTCACCGCTAGTTTTGCACGATAACTTCTATCTGGTCGTGATTGTCACACTTTATTTTTAAATCCATTTGTTACTGTACAAGATGTCTCCGGTACGGGTTGAGAGATGGATCGAGAACTTGCGGGTCGAGGCGGATGCCAGATTATTGACTGGAGCAATGGGGGTGGTACCTGCAAAGACACTCCGACGCTCAAGTCAGAATGGATCTAAGAGGTATAAGGTGTGAGGAATGAATGAATACCTGGAGGACCTGGGTCCTCTATTTATAAGTGATGGTAAATATTTATTTTCTTTCTTTTTGGCTAAGATAAGGGAGACATTGAATTCGAAAGTGGTTCGGAGCTCTGGTGGTGTTCGGCCTGGAAGGCGAAGTAGTCGGACCTGGTAACGGGTGGGGACCGTTCGGGTGTAGGATCCGTATATTATATTGCTTTCTTCTGTCGAGTGGACAAGCTCACGTCTTGTTTTACTAGTGCTTCTTTTTTTTGCATGGCTCATCCATAAAAAAATGTGGATTTCAAACTCTTAAAGGTGATGGTTTCAATAACAAAAAATATGATCATGATAAGTATCATATGGCATCATGTGATTTTTCAGTTCACGTGTTGTCTGTGAGCTTCAGCTGTCCTTGTTCAACTTGCTCAGGTTCTGCTCAGAAGTGTCCTTTTCTCTAGACTTTTATTCATGTATATTGTATTAGTTTCTTTAGTGCTACTGTTATTTTTTCTCTTTTGTACTCGTTTTCATCAATATAACATCTCTACTGAAATACTTTGTGGATAGTGGAATCCAAACGATTACTTCCTTTACATGGTAGCATACCGGTCTAAGAAGATTCAGTCTTTCTTGTCTCTTTTTGTTTATGTTAATCATAGCGGTTGTTTCTTTCTTTTCTGCAAATAGACAACACCATTTTCCTGAGCTGTATATGCAACTATGAATTGCCTCTGAATACCCTCGTGCTTGTAAAATATAGTGAAATCACCATCAGTGTATTTTCCTCCCTTGTCTGTCCTCAAGCACTTTATTTTCTTCTCACTTTCACGCTATATTCGTGCTTTAAACTCCTTAAATACTAGAAACACATCTGACTTCTTCTTGATGGAAAATACCCAGACTCTTCGTGAGTAATCATCTATGAAGGAGACAAAATATTTTGTTCCTCCTAATGATAATTCTGGTGATTCCCACACATCAGAATGAATCAAGTCTAGTATGCGTTTGCTTTTAGCGGTTGATCTTTCAACTTTAATCTATGCTGTTTGCTTGTCACAAGTGCTCATAGAAAGGTAGATTCACCGTTTTAAGCCATGGAAGGAGATTATATTATGCAAGAACCTATAGACCACATTCTGACATATGGCCTAATTTGTGATGTCACAATATCGTTGTGTCTTCTTGGTT